>NC_058089.1:96327880-96537151 GCF_014858855.1 Bufo gargarizans | reverse complement strand
ATAATTTTTTATTTTTTTATCAAGTCTAATGACCTTGCAATATAATATATATATATATATATATATATATATATATATATATATATATATAGATAGGTCAGGGGAAAAGTACAGCATACACATATACACAGGGATCACATACTCCATATACTGCACATGCTGCCCTCAGCAAATGCATTGACCTTTGCACTGCATATATACTTTATACCACACACACAAACAAATGAAAGTTTGTCTTATTTTTTTTTTTTCAAAAAGTTTAGATACCATCCATTCAAGTTCTAGATCTACTGTTTTAGGCTACATGCACATGACCGTATGTGTTTTGCGGTCCGTATGTCATCCGTTTTTTTTTTTTTTGCGGATCCATTGTAGCAATGCTTAAAACGGCCAAGAATAGGACATGTTCTATTTTTTGCTGGGCTACGGAACGGACATACTGATGTGGACAGCACACAGTGTGCTGTCCGCATTTTTTGCGGACCCATTGAAATGAATGGGTCCGCATCCTATCTGCAAAAAAACCCCGGAATGGACACGTAAACAAACAACGTTCGTGTGCATGTAGCCTTAGGCCTCTTGCCACGACAGTATGGCTTTTTCAGTATTTTTCGGTGCGCAAAAAAATACGGATGACGTCCGTGTGCATTCCATTTTTTGTGGAACTGAACAGCAGGCCCCTGATAGAAGAGTACTATCCCTGTCCGTTATGTGGACAATAATAGGACATGTTCTATCTCTGCACAGAATGGAAAACAGAAATACGGAAACGGAAGGCCTACAGAGTACATTCCGGGTTTTTTTCCGGATCCATTGAAATGAATGGTTCCGTATACGTAAACATAAACTGAAAAAAAAAAAATGTGTGCAAGAGGCCTTACACTGCATACATATAATATTAGTATATATGGGACTCTATCTAGAAGTTTAGAATAACACTACAAGGGTCCATTCACACATCCGTGTGTGTTTTACAGATCCGCGGATCCGCAAAACACGGAAATCGGCAATGTGCGATCCGCATTTTGCGGACCGCACATCGCCAGCACTATAATAGAATATGCCTAATCTTGTCCGCAATTGCGGACAAGAATAGGACATGTTTAAAAAAACAATTGGGAACGGAATTGCGGACCTGGAAGCACAGGGCCGCATTTCCGGATCCGGGCAGAACATCGTGCTGCCCCATAAAATGAATGGGTCCGCAATTCCGTTCCACAAAATGCAGAACAGAATTGCAGACGTGTGAATGGACCCTAAAGATAAAAGGGGCATATTTACTAAGACTGCTTTTTACGCCAGCCTTAGTTCCCCCCCCCCCCCCCCCATGCGCTGCCATTAGATTTGTCTATTAGGCGCATTTGTGGCAGTCCTTGCGCCTGGAGAGAAAACTACTCCAGGTCCTGGCTGTCATACTTTTTCGCCAACATTCAGACCCACTTCCAGGCATAAAGTTAGTAAATTTGCCGGACCCGGCTCTGCCCCTGTACCACACAGCTGCCGATTGAACACAGCGCAAAACCGGCCGTGCGATTAAATATTGTTGCACCGCCCAGATAAAAAAAAAGACCTGCAACTTTTTTTTTACTAAAATAGTGACCAAAACCTTATTAAATGACCCCCAAAGTGTTTATATAGATATAGATTTATGTCCAAAATATAGTTAGTGACAGGACTATAATAACTTTTAGTTCATAAGGAAAGGTACAAAAACCCATAAATTGGTGATTTTACAGAATTAGCTGGTAGATCATCCATTCCCTCTAGTCCAGTGTTTCCCAACCAGTGTGCCTCCAGCTGTTACAAAACTACAACTCCCAGCATGCCCGCACAGCCAAATGCTGTCCGGGCATGCTGGGAGTTGTAGTTTTGCAACAGCTGGAGGCACACTGGTTGGGAAACACTGCTCTAGTCCATATGCTCCTTTGTTGCATTTTGGTGGCAAAAAGAACAAAATGATCTCTGCACCATCTTTCTTCTTCATATTCCAACCATTAATGACTACGCCTGCCATTGAAGGGCCGTTCGCTACTATCCCAAGGTGAAGAGTTACGCGACTCAAGAACTTTTACTTGTCAACAGGCTACATGGATATGGACTGTAGCTCTGTAGGACATATTATAGGCTACATGCCAGGGATGACCAACCTGAGGCTGTCCAGCTTTTGCAAAACTACAACTCCCAGAATGTCCATACTACCTACAGCTATCACCCTACAGCAGGGCATGGTGGGAGTTGTAGTTTTACAACAGCTGGGAGAGCCGCAGGTTGGCCATGCCTGCTATATGCCAACATTTTAAAGTTCAGACAGAGGTTTTTTTTTTGGGCAAGGCTTTTGGTGCTAAAAACCTCGCAGAATATGTGCTGAAATCGCCCTCTGTTGTTTTCAATGGAAGACCGCACCACATCAATAATGTAGCCACAGGGAGCCCTGGTAGGAGTCTGTTCGCGGTTTAGGTCCATTGAGTGGCGCACCATTCAAAATGAAAACCTGGGATACACTGTGGATTTTGACATGATCAAATCCAAACCTACACTGCAAACACTGATGCCCACCCATATGAAAAAACAAAACAAAAAACATTTGAGCCTGTTTTGATGCATGTCCGCTCACAGTTATAGCTAAAGTTTGTCAGCATGTAAACTTCTATAAAGCACAGTACAATCTGTACAAACCATCAGATAAGCAGGATAACATACTGTACATCCACCCATATCATTATAGATACAAAATCACTAATTGGCCCTAGTAGCCAAATCCACCTACACACTTTACCACCATATTGCAATAATCAGAATTTGCACCCCCCTAAAAAAAAAAAAAAAAAAAAAAAAAAAAAGACTCGAATAATAAGATCATGTAGTACTAATTCTCTCCAGTCCTGGCCAGCTGTCATTTGTTATGAAAAGTGATTAAACCAAGGAGCAGTTTATAATCCTGATATAACATGAACCAGTAATTTATGCCCCTCACAATGGCACAAGAGGCAGGATATGCACACAGCACAAGTCAAACATTCCTCTCTGTGTCTATTCATTCACATCAAATATACTGTTGTCACAACACTGCAACATTATGACAAAGGACTGAGCCAGGATACATCTCCTGTAGACACACCATGGGTGGATGGTAAGAAGAGGAGGAGGGGGGGAGAGAAGAGAAAACCTCAACATAAGAAAGTTCCCAGTACAAAGACTGAACGCCCTGCACATAATTAGCACATGGGCAGCTCAATGTACCCACATCATTCTGTAATTAGATGTCTAATGTGACTAAATAGTAGGCACTCATTCATTGAAAAGCTTGGTGACACATCAGAGATACCATGAGGTGCTGTATTTAAGACAACCACATCGATTTGCTTGTCTTTTAGCTAGGAGACCCTCAACACATCATCATCATCATCCTACATAGTTTTTCTAACATGACATTTCTCTGCTGTTCCTGCAGGACCTGGAACATTAGATACAAGAGCTTACAATCGTGCAGAAGGGTGAGGAGCAAAGCTGAGAGGGATACACAGGGACTATTTACAAATATGAGCATGATAATAACAAACAAGAATAAATAAACAAACAAACAAATAAATAAATAATCACCTTGTAGCTGTAGTAGTCTAAACATTGTGAAAAGTCCAGATTGGGGGACTCTCCAGGCAGGGCATTGCCAGCAGCTGCAGGGTAAAACCTTACATCCATGTTTGAAGTAGTCAAGTTGCAGTTTCAAGCAGTCCTAGTAATAGTAGTAGCACTGTGTCGGCAGCATTCAAATTCTTCTTGGAGTCCTCAGGTGCAGACAAAATACAAGTTGCAGAGGAGTAGGGTAAGGTGCAAGGATGTGGAGCCTAAAGCAGGAGTTCAGGATGCTCTTCTTGTAGGAGAGAGGTTCTGGGGGGCTGTTATCTTAAAAAAAAAAAAAAATAGGAAAAAAAAAGCAAGCAGCCAAACCATAGGACTTGTCTATGCCTTGATGCACACAGCAGCTGCTATACACAAAGGAGCCACGCGTTGGGTTATTGGGATCAGAGGAGATCCCACAGCAGAAGCAGGACAACCACCCAAAAAATAAAAACAATGCAAAAAATAAAGAAGCCTAAAGCAGGGATATCTGCCAAACCATGATCATAAGAGAGAACAAAGTAAACTCCAAACCAGATCCAGAGGACTTTATTCCAGAAATAAGGGTTTGTGCAATGTTGGATACATGAGTTTCTATGAAATGACCTCTCTGCCTGTTTAAAAGAAAGGGAGGGGGTGGCACTGAAGAACAAAACAAAACAAAAAAAAAAGTCTTTGCAGCCAACGGTTGCAGAGTGGAGTTAGAAGTGGTGGAGAGACAGGAGCTGCTGCTGGCAGGGCTCCCTGGGAGAAATGAATAGTAATAGGCAATGACAAGCAGGAGCTGGGTCCCTCCCTCCCTCCACCACTCCCACTGAGTGCAGCTGCTACTGTGTACATAGTGTGGACATACTGATGCAAGGAGGCACCTACTGTTGTTACAGGGATGCTGGGCTACAGCCGCCACTGACATAGGGGTAATGCTGCGGATGCACTTTTGCGCTGTGTGCTGCTATTTGCTGCTTGTCAGGAGGTGTGCATTGTTATAGGGTCCCTGTGTGCATGCCTCTTGTCTGTGAATGTTTTAAAATTTATAGTACCGAATGCATGTTCTGATACAGTACGCAGCGCGAACTGACAAGGATGCAGTAAGCTGTGACAACCTACACTGTCACTTGTCTTCCTTAGTGGAGCGTTGGTTAAAGTGAACATGTCACCAGTAAGGTATGCACACAAACGTATTTTCGTTCTGTGTCCATTCCATTTTTTTTAGCAGACCGTATGCGGAACCATTCATTTCAACGGGTGAGAAAAAAAAAAAAGGAAGTTACTCCGTGTGCATTCCGTTTCCGTATGTCTGTATGTCTATTCTGCAAAAAAAAAAATAGATGTCCTATTATTGTCCTCATTACGGACAAGGATAGGACTGTTCTATTAGGGGCCAGCTGTTCCGTTTCGCAAAAATACGTAATGCGCACGGACGTCATCTGTATTTTCTGCGGACCGCAAGAAAAATACGGTCGTGTGCATGAGCCCTAAGGGTACGACCACACTGTCAGGTTTCTTGATGCAGTTTTGGAAGCCAATATCAATGGTGAAGCATAAAAGTAAAGAAAATATAAAGGACAGATACAATTTCTCAGCTTTTTTAGATTCGCTCCTGATTTTGTCTTTCAAAACTACACCGTGTGGTCATACTCTAAGGCCTCCTTCACACGAGCGTGCGCGCCCCGTGGTCATGCTGCGGTCCGCAAAATGGGGGCTGCAATGCACGAACACCGTCCGCGGGGCAGCCGCAGCGGATCGCGGATCCATTCACTTTAATGGGTCCACGATCCAGCCGTTCCGCAAAAAAGATAGGACATGTTCTATCTTTTTGCGGAACAGAAGTACGGGACGAAACCCCATGGAAGCACTCCGTAGTGCTCCCGTAGAGTTCCGTTCTGTGCTTCCACTCCGCATCTCCGGATTTGGGGACCCATTGAAGTGAATGGGTCGGCATCCATGATGTGGAATGCCCACGGAACGGCACCCGTGTATTGCGGATCAGCAAATGCGGTCTGCAATATGGCAACGGGAAGCACACGTTCGTGTGCAGGAGGACTAAGGCAGGGGTAGGCAACCTCCAGCACTACAGCTGTTGTGAAACTACAACTCCCAGCATGCATACTTGCCCTGCTCTTCTCAGATCTCCAATAGAAATGAATGGAGAATGCTGGGAATTATAGTTTCACAACAGCTGGAGTCCCGAAGGTTGCTGACCCCCTGCTCCAAGGGCTCATGCGCATGAACCTGTGCGGCATGAAAACAGCGGGTCTGCAATATGAAGGTGCCTTGCGCGCTCCGTATAACGAATTTGGACCCATTCACTTGAATGGGTAGACAATCTGCAAGATACGGACCGTAGGCACGGAGCAGATTTCGGTCCATGCCTTCAAACCGCAGAAAAATAGAACATGTTCTATTTTTTTCGGTGCAGACTGAATCTTGTGGATTACGGACCCGTTGGGCACACTGCCAGTGCCCGTGCTTTGCCGACCGCTGTTTGCAGACCACAGCACAGACACTGGGCGTACACCTTTGTGTATATGAGCCCTAACTGTTGTATAGCCCAACATTAAAGGGGTTGTTGGCTTTTGTAATATTGATGACCTATCCTCAGGATACATCATCAATATCAGATCAGAGGGGGTCCGACTCCCATCACCCCTGCCAATCAGCTGTTTGAAGAGAACATAACATTTTCCTGAAATTCGGATCGAAGTCCACTTCGGATACTTCGATTTTCTCTACCCTATTGATCACCTATCCTGAGCATAGGTCATCAATATTCCAAAAGCCAACAACTCCTTTAAGCACTTCACAAAAGAAAGGGGGCATAATGTCACCAGATGAATATGATACATACATAACACACTTGGTTTATCTTAGGCCTAATGCACACGACCGTATGTATTTTGCGGTCCTCAAAAAACGGATCCGCAAAAAATACGGATGACGTCCGTGTGCATTCCGTATTTTGTGGAAGGGAACAGCTGGCCCCTAATAGAACAGTCCTATCCTTGTACGTAATGCTCTATTTTTCTATTGTTCTATTTTTTTGTGGAACGGAAATACGGACATATACGGAAACGGAATGCACACAGAGTAACTTTTTTTGTGCGGACCCATTGAAATGATGGTTCCGTATACGGTGCGCAAAAAAAAACTGACCGGACATGGAAATAAAATGCGTTCGTGTGCATGAGGAATTAAGGTACGACCACACGGTGCGGTCATGATGTGGTTAGGAACCGCAGCATCTCATTTCCCAATAGAAGTCAATGGGAAAATAGTTTTTTGAGACAGGCCTGGAGCTTTCCAAGTTTGATGAGTGAACCTTTTTTACGCGTGGTTGAGGAACGTGTGTGCCCCGTGGTCATGCTGCGGCCTGCATTTTGCGGGCCACAATGCAGGAACATCATCCGTGGGGCAGCCGCAGCTGATCGCGGACCCATTCACTTTAATGGGTTCGCGATCCGGCCATTCCACAAAAAGATAGGACATATTCTATCTTTTTGCGGAATGGATGTACAGGACAAAACCCCACGGAAGCACTCCATAGTGCTTCCGTAGGGTTCCGTGCTTAATTTCTGCACCATTCCGCATCTCAAGTGAATGGGTTTGCATCCGTGATGCGGAATGCCCAAGGAACCTTTGTATTGCGGATCCGCAAATGCGGTCCGCAATACCGCAACGGGGAGCACACGTTCGTGTGCAAGAGGCCTCAGAGTGTGATTGTACCCATACAGCCAGTTGGTAGTGGCATGGACAGAAGCATGGAGCTATGATTTGATGCAACCAGTGTGTCATTTAGCAGGCATTTAGGGTACATGCACACAGCAGTGTAGCTTATGCAGATAGTCAAGTGGTTCTAAATCTGCACCAGAATCTGCATGTGTCACTTACAGATTTTGCTGCAAATTTTGCAGCGCCCCTGACAAAGCGGAGGTAAAACCTGGGTTGGGTGCATGACGTGAGACCTATTTTAAGTCTATTAGGCTAGGGCAGTGGTCGGCAAAGTGCGGCTCGCGAGCTACAAGCAGCTCTTTAGACACTTCTATGCGGCTCTTTGGTGCGCAATAATCGAATCACTAATAATCGATAAATGCGATTTTGCGGACCCGAAAATTATATATGAAGGGGCACATAACTGGCTTTGTGTGTGAAGTTTTTTTACTACTGTCTGAACTCTGAAACAAGCTCTCTCCTATTGATAATATGGCCAGCCTCTGTACTCACTGTCACTATAAATGCACTGCAGCGAGCGGCTTCCAGTGCAGCTACATCACTTCCGGGTATAGACTTTTGTCCGGGTATAGAAAAGTGGCAGAACGCCGGCCCGCTCGCTGCAGTGCATTCATAGTGACAGTAAGTACAGAGGCTGGCCATATTATCAATAGGAGAGAGATTGTTTCACACACTAGTAAAATACTTTACACACAAAGCCAGTTATGTGCGCAGTTTAGGACACATGAGGGGACACATAGGGCCATGAGCGGGACCAGCATAAGATGCTATATGTGTGTCTTATGCTGGCCCCCCCTCATGGCCCTATGTGTCATTACACACATCCCCTAACAGTGCCATCCACAGATTCACCCCATAACAGTGCCATCCACAGATCCACCCCATAACAGTGTCCTCCACAGATCCCCCATAACAGTTTCCTCCACAGATCCCCCATAACAGTGTCCTCCACAGATCCCCTATAACAGTGTCCTCCACAGATCCCCATAACAGTGTCCTCCACAGATCCCCCACATAACAGCGTCATCCACAGATTCACCCCATAACAGTGCCATCCACAGATCCCCCACATAACAGCGTCATCCACAGATCCTTCACATAACAGCGTCATCCACAGATCCCCCACATAACAGCATCATCCACAGATCCCCCACATAACAGCATCATCCACAGATCCCCCACATAACAGCGTCCTCCACAGATCCCCCACATAACAGCGTCCTCCACAGATCCCCCACATAACAGCGCCATCCACAGATCCCCCACATAACAGCGCCATCCACAGATCCCCCACATAACAGCGTCATCCACAGATCCTTCACATAACAGCGTCATCCACAGATCCCACATAACAGCGTCATCCACAGATCCTCCACATAACAGCGTCATCCACAGATCCTCCACATAACAGCGTCATCCACAGATCCCCCACATAACAGCGTCATCCACAGATCCCCCACATAACAGCGCCATCCACAGATCCCCCACATAACAGCACCATCCACAGATCCCCCACATAACAGCGTCATCCACAGATGCTTAACAGTGCGTCATCCACAGATACATAACAGTGGGTCATCCACAGATACATAACAGTGCGTCATCCACAGATACATAACAGTGCGTCATCCACAGATACATAACAGTGCGTCATCCACAGATACATAACAGTGCGTCATCCACAGATACATAACAGTGCGTCATCCACAGATACATAACAGTGCGTCATCCACAGATACATAACAGTGGGTCATCCACAGATATATAACAGTGCGTCATCCACAGATACATAACAGTGCGTCATCCACAGATACATAACAGTGCGTCATCCACAGATACATAACAGTGCGTCATCCACAGATACATAACAGTGCGTCATCCACAGATACATAACAGTGGGTCATCCACAGATACATAACAGTGGGTCATCCACAGAAGCTGAACAGTGGGTCATCCACAGATACATAACAGTGCGTCATCCACAGATGCTTAACAGTGGATCATCCACAGATCCTTCACATAACAGCGCCATCCACAGATGCTTAACAGTGGGTCATCCACAGATACATAACAGTGCGTCATCCGCAGAAGCTAAACAGTGCATGCACTACTTTTTTGCGGTGCGGAGGCACAGGCAGAAGCACCTTGGAAGCACTCTGTAGCACTCATATCCTGGACCCATTGAAGTAAATGGGTCCATGATGCGGGCTGCACACGGCCGTGTGCACCCCGCATCATGGACCCATTCACTTCAACATGCGCTTCCTTCCTATATATTTTAGGTTTTAAAAATGAGGCTCTCAAAAAAAAATTCAAGCGTGGTTTTGCCGATATTTGGCTCAGTTGACAAAAATGTTTGGCCACCACTGGGCTAGGGCTACACGACTTTGTGCGACACATGGGGCACAGCTACACTGCAACATATGTCACACCATTGTCACGCGACAATGTTTATAATTATAGTCTATGGTGTCGCACTGCGAAATTTTTTGCGACTGTCGTGTCACAGTCGCAGCATGTTGCCTGTCGCAGTGCCACACCATAGACTATCATTATAAACATTGTCGTGCGACAAAATGTCGGGTGACAAATGTCGTCGTGTAGCCCTAGCCTTATGCCTGTGATTTTAAATAATCTTGTCAGTACAATAAATGCTGGTTTTATACGAACAATTGCGATACTTCACTATCCCTTGCTCCTCTGTCCGATTGTGTTTAGGAGAGACGAGTAGAAGTTATTTCTGAAGCTTATAGCGAATGGATCAGTGATTACATGGAGAAATAGCCGACACTTCAGACTGGACGGATCTGTGTCTGCTGGGAGCAGCGCAATTTCTCTTTTGCTTTTTACGTTTGACTGGGATTTGCCTCAGATCTTACCGTACAAATGGGTCCCGATCCGTTCCACAATGTTGCAGAATGGATGCGTACCCATTCACTTCAATGGGGCCGCTAAAGATGTGGACAGCACACCGTGTGCTGTCTGTGCAACGGGCGCCTCCCCCTAGGGCCCTCTATATATAGAACGCGCGTCCAAGGTGTAGGCATGCAGAGTGGTACAGTGCGGCCTAAATTGTCCCTTTATGTGTGTTACGGTGCTCCTACCTGGATACAGCTGGACCCGAGGCTTTGGCTCTGAAGCAATAAATAGGGGGAATAATTGTGTTTCCTCCTGGAAGATGCCCACAAATGCTACTGAGCTGACAACTAATTTCCACAGCATCTCGTATTAGTGGTCAGTGAAAAACAGACAAAACATGGATACCATCCGTGTTGTGTCAGTAAACTTTTATGGACCTATAGACTTTAATGGGCATCATGGAAGCACTCACTAGTCTGCAGGAGACAGAGGAAGCGAAGCGCTGTCGACCTCTCCCTGCTTGTTCTTTTCTGGGCGCCACATTGTCCAGACTGCATACAGCATCAGGACGTAGTGCACACACTATGACTTGACACTGCAGGGGAGACCACCAAAACAGCGGAGCAGGAGAGGTAAGTTAATTTGTTCACTTTACAGTCTGATCTGAGGTCTGATATGGGGGTGGTCTGACATGGAGTCTTGATCTGAGGCCTGATACTTGTTTTTTTTTGACATGGAGGTCTTAAGGGGGTCTGATCTGAGGTCTTATATGGGGGAGGGGTCTGACATGGAGTCCTGATCTGAGGTCTGATATGGGGGTCTCACATGAAGGTCTAAAGGAGGTCTGATATGGGGGGTGGGCCTGACATTGAGTGCTGATCTGAGGTCTGATATGGGGCCTTGCATGGAGCTCTAAACGGGTTCTGATCTGAGGGGGTTTGACATGGAGGTCTAATGGGGGTCTGATCTGAGGTCTGAAATTGGGGTCTGATCTGAGGTCTGATATGGAAGTCTGACATGGAGGTCTAAAGGGTGTCTCATCTGAGGATCTGATATGGGGGGGTGAGGATCTGATATGGGGGTCTGATTTGAGGTGTGATATTGGGGTCTGAACTGGGGTCTGATATGGGGTCTGATCTGAAAGGTAAGGGGATATTTTTTGTACTGGTGCACAATATAAGAGGCATTTTTTTGTACTGGTGAGCATTGTAAGGTGGTATTTGCACTGGTGCACATTATAAGGAGGTAGTTTTTGTTGTGGAACACATTAGGGCGGTATTTTCCTACTGGCACATATTATAAAGAGATTAGTACTGGGAGGCCAATGGGGAACATGATTACTAGTAGGGGCACAATGGGACATTATTACTATTGGGGGCACTGTTAACACTATGCACTCTGGGAGATTATTAGGGTCAGTGACACTTTATGCTGTGCACAGTTATTTTTTAGGACACTGTGTGCCAATAAGTATTGACAGGGGCACTATTTGTGTGGTACTAGTATTGTCTGTTTCTGCAGTATAGTATTGAAGAGCACAGTGGGCACAGTATTGGGAGTGGCAGGATGGGGTGTTCAGAAGATGAGATGATGATGGAAAAGTAGGAAACTAAAATGTCTGTTTTTCAAACTCTGCAGAGAGAAGAGATGGCTGAAAGAAGTCATCATGGTGGTCTGGTCTGAAAGGAGAAGGTGAGGAAAGAGAACATCTACATCAGAGGAGACACTGGATGTAAGAGGCATATGGCACTGTGCCCTGTATGTTTTGTAGCTCTGTATGTAATGTTTTCCAAGTCTTTAACAGTCACAATCACTGATAGAAATCACTGAGGTGTGAACTAGGCCTTAAGTTTATTTCACATAATTGATACAGAATAAATTATATTCTGCTCAGTAAAAAAAAAATTAAGATTTTTCACGCAAGTTGAATCAGTTTTGTCTGCAATTGTGCTGCAATTCAGCATCAGAAGTTTTCAAAAGAACATCTAAACAAGCCTGATGCATTTTGGAAACAGGTCCTGTTGGCGATTAGGATGAAATAGAACTGTTTGGCCACAATTAGAAAAGGTATGTGTTAGAGAAAAAAAGGCACAGAATTTCTTGAAAAGACCATCATGCTTTGGGATTGTATTGTGGCCAATGGCATAAGGAACATTTCACGGATAGAGGGAAGAATGTATTCAATGAAATTCCATTAAATTCTGGAAGGAAACATAACGCCAACTGTAAAAAAGCTAAAGTTGAAAAGAGGATGGCTTCTACAAATGGATAATGATCTTAAACACACCTCGAAATCCACAATAGACTACCTCAAAAGGCTCAAGCTGAAGGGTTTCCCATGGCCCTCACAGTCTCCTGATCTGAACATCATTGAAAATCTGTGGATAAACCTAACAGAGCAGTGCATGCAAGAGGGCCCAGGAATCTCACAGAAATTGAAGACTTTTGCAAGGAAGAATGTATAAAAATCCCTCAAACAAGAATTGGAAGGCTCTTGACTGGCTACAAAAAGTGTTTACAAGCTGTCATACTCGTTAAACGGGGGGCTACTAGGTACTAACCATGCAGGGTGCCCAACATTTGCTTCAGAATCCTTTTTTAATTTGAAAATGTAAAAGATGAAAATAAAAAAAAATATTTTTTGCTCAAAATACTAATGGAATGTGTCATCTTTAACTTTATGCCTTTTGGAGATCATTTTATCTTCAACTTGCTTAACTGTTCACACTTATTAATTTTGAGAAGGGCTACCCAAATTTTTTAATGCCTCTGTATGTGTGAAACTCATACCACATCAAACGTGGCAACACGCTGGGATAAAGGGAGACAGTTATATCTGCATTGTTCAAGCAGTCACAACGCAGAATGGGCTGGTAGAAATAGTATAACAGCTGCAGCCAGATCCACACTATAACATCAATGATGTACGCAGTTGTAGAGACAAACCGAAGGAAAAAAACTGGAGATTGGTGCTGCTGATGAGATAAATGATAATTTATTAAGGAAACAATAAAATGCCGATGCGTTTCCATGTGGGCATCATATCTACATATAGAATAGATGCATGTTCAACTAAAGAGAACAAAAATAAAGATGATAGCACAAGGAATGGTAATATAATAAAAATAAATTCAAAAACAATGTGAACACAGTTCCATAGAAAGGTCCTAAAACAAATCAATACCTAAGAAGTTTATATAGACAATGAGATTAATTAAATAGAAATATTAATGATAAAAATTAAAAACATAAAAAGGGGCCTACAGTACCGCACAATACTAAAAAGACGATTCCACCATGTTAACACCAGCAGCATAATTCATTAATCCAAAAGGATTCCTACTGTCTTAATCTCAAAAATCTATTGGGAACAGTTGAAGCAATCTGCACAATAGGTGTGATTGTTAAAGGGGTTTTCCTCAGGATAGTTCATCAATAGAGATAAGCAAATCAAAGCTGACGAAGTGGAATTCGATCAGAATTTCAGTAAAAATTTGATTCACACCAAATGCGAATTTCCTCGCTTTTCGTGGTAATGAATCACATTTTTTCCTAAAATGGCTGCTACATGTGTGAGGACATGGAGAAAGGAACTCTGGGAAAGTGGGATCACCTATAATGCCATGCATGCAGCCAATCAGCAGCCAGCCAGCCCTTTTTAAGCAAGAAAGCAGAAAAAGTTTCTGGAGATTGTGGAATCTGCCTTGCCAATTTTTTTACCACTTGCCCAAAATAGATAAGTCACTTGTAAATGCACCAAGAAATGTATCCCACTACATTGACCTTCATTTGCAAAAATCTTTTGTTCATTTTCCATCCTACCTCAAAGACTCCTGATGTCACGGCTGAGAATGGGGAAAACCCTCAGCCGTGCGATGCCAGAAGATGTTAACGGCTGCTTGGCCAGGACGAGAGAATTAGGGAGCAGGTCACCTCCTAACGCATCCCTAATCCGACCCTAACTCCTAGCTGCATGGGCCGACCTTGAAGGTAGGAGGGCCCATGCTCAGGAACCTCGTATCCCTACTCACCCTCCGCCGGTCCCTGAACTAGGAGTAGGGAAAGATGACCTGTTCCTTCTGGACACGGAGGAACAGGGGTCTCACTGGCCAAGCTACAGGGAAAAGGGGAACAGAAACAGTCCTATGGATATGACAGGTGAACTGCACTAGTTCCAGCCACCTGCCACAGCCTTGCTGACTGGATCCCTGTGCTGGCAAGCTGATGTCCACACAATACAAATGAACACAGCACACACACATCCACACACAGGAACCCAGATCCATAGCTGCACCAAATAACAAAAGAAAAACATCAACAGAACATCACATAAACTTATGACCACAAGGGTGGCCCCCACTGGCAGATGGAATACACAGGAGTATGCTCCAGCTAACCATGGCTGAAGTACCCCTCAGACAAGTGCTGTGTGTTCACACACATAGATGGGAATTAACCCTTCAATCACAAGGCAAGGGAAGATGGCCACTTAAAGGGGAATACACACAAACAAACACACTTCACCTGTTGCCGCGGGCAACGGCATGTGTGGCAACCATGTCCTGGGGATCAGCCATAGGGCTGAGACACTGCCACCACATGCAGTCAACAACACACGTTGCCACGGACAACCAAGTGAAGGAAAGTGTCACACAACATACCATAGGCCGTGACACCTGACCTATCATAGCTAAAAACAGCACTTGATCTTTTACAAATTTCTTTTATTACCACCGATCTTTTATCCCTATACTCCAATATCCCACATTCAAAAGGCATTAGGGCAATACAAAATTTCTTGTTGGCGACCCGCCATACCAAAGGCCGAACTAGATTTTTTTTTTTTTTACGGTCCATAAGAATCATATTGGAACATAATGGGGCGCATTTATTAAGACCGCCGTTTTAGACGCCAGTCTTAATAGCCCATATACCTGGTGGTGGATCCTTCAAAGTTATGAAGCGGCGCCAGCCTCCGCCACTTCTAATTGTAAGACAGCTTCCGAGCTATTGCTATCATTGTGTTCAAGAGCTATAAAAGGAGGGAGGAAGGGAAAGAGAGAGTGGGAAAAAAATCATAAAAAATTAACAAAAAGAGATAACATCTTTTGATTAAAGGAATAAGAGTCTTTGGAGACTGGAGGGTATTATAAACCAAATGTTTAAGGGCAATTGGAGCAACTGCAATTCATGACAAATTGATTTGGGTCAGAACCAAACTTTTTGAACAATTTGCTGAATCGGACACAGAGCGATGCTCAAGAACTTGGCTCACCTCTAGTATGGAGCAATTAACAGTGATTGATAGTTGTAAGGGGAATCAGAGAGATGGGGAACAGATGAATACAGTTTTCTAGATGTTGAGTTTTAGGAGGAGGAGAAGGAGAGCTTAGATTTGTCCCAGCCCAAAAATATAGTTGAAGTAGTTGCCTTAGGACAGAGCCTTCAGTGACATCAACAGAGAATAGGTGAGATGAGGAGCTAATGTGTGAGTGAGAGAAACTAAACATTCAGTTGCTATGAGTAGATCCATGAGAGGACCACGTTTATAATACCAAAATGTGAGAGAATTTGTAACAGGAGGGAGTAGTTGTTAAGCACAGATCAAGGGAGACATATTCACATAGTTTCTAGACAAAGAGTATGTGTTGATGGATGGCTTCCTAAGAATGGGTGTGATGGTTGCATGTTTAAATTATGAAGGGGCATGGTTATTGACAGTGGCGTAACTAGAGTGTTATGGGCCCCAGTGCAAACTTTGGATCAGGGGTCCCCCCCATTTTTACAAAGAAGCGGCTGATTTTCATACTAAGTGCTCTTTCCCGTGCGGCCAGTCTGCTGCGTGAATGAGGGCCAAGCCCTGCTCCGAACAGCAGAGACACGGAGCAGTAACATGATTAATAAAGCTCCGTGCCTCTCTGTGATCTTTTTACTACAAAATCACATTGAGATAAAGTTGTCACCGTGATTATGTAGCAAAACGATCATAGAGAGGCAAAGAGCATTATCATATATGTTACTGCTCCGTGTCTCTGCTGTCCGGAGCGGGGCTTGGTTGTCTTTCATGCAGCGAATTACCCGCACGGGATCCGCTCGTGTTAAAGAGCCCTAAGCCCAATGCATGGCTACACATCGGCGTGATGTCCGCTGGATCCAGAACAAGGTCCCTGTGGTGATAGAGAAAAAAAATAATCACATAAGGAAGGGATGGTGACTGCCCCTATGAAATCACCAGCAGGGGGCGCTGTGCTGGCCTGGTAGACTGAGCTATGCCAATGTATAGCAGGGTAATTTAGGACATTTCCCCTAAGAGCTACCACACAGTACTAATGCCTACCTTGTGGTCCCTTCACAAAAGTTATGTCCTTCTTGTGGACCCTCACAACAGTTATGCCCACCTTTGTTCCTGTCACAGTAGTTATGCCCAGATATGTGCTCTCACAGTAGTTATGCCAAATATGTGCCCCCTAACAGTAGTTATACCAAATATGTGCCCCCTCACGGTATTTATGCCAGATATGTGCCCCTCACAGTAGTTATGCCCAGATATGTGCCCCCTCACAGTAGTTATGCCCAGATATGTGCCCCCTCACAGTAGTTATGCCCAGATATGTGCCCCCTCACAGTAGTTATGCCCAGATATGTGCCCCCACACAGTAGTTATGCCCAGATATGTGCCCCCTCACAGTAGTTATGCCCAGATATGTGCCCCCTTCACAGTAGCTATTACTATATATGTGCCCCCTCACAGTAGTTAGTGCCAGATATGTGCCCCCTTACAGTTGTTATTGCCAGATATGTGCCCCCTTGCAGTAGTTATTGCCAGATATGTGCCCCCTCACAGTAGTTTTTGCCAGATATGTGCCCCCTCACAGTAGTTATTGCCAGATATGTGCCCCCTCACAGTAGTTATGCCCAGATATGTGCCCCTCACAGTAGTTATGCCCAGATATGTGCCCCCTCACAGTAGTTATGCCCAGATATGTGCCCCCTCACAGTAGTTATGCCCAGATATGTGCCCCCTCACAGTAGTTGATATATGTGCCCCCTCATAGTTATGCCTTTATATGTGCCCCCCTCACAGTAATTATGGCAGATTAGGTGCCCCCCCCTCAGTAGAGTTCCCCACTTTTGTGCACCCTCACTCTAGTTGTGCCCATCAACCCCCCCCCCCCCTTCCCTTTGCCCCCAGTCTGCAGAGTTAGGAAAAGAAAAAAAAACACATACTTACCCTCTTCCCTGATGTTGCGCTGCTGGCTGTGCTGAAGGCAGTTTCCCAGGCCTTCAGAGCTCCTCCCACAGCCAGCAGCACGATGTGCGGCCAGCAGAGGGAGCGCTGGAGCTCCTGCTTCACTGATGATCTGGATACAGCCCGGCAGTGACAAGAACTGCCGGGCGGACTGTATGTAAGTAAGTGCACGTGTTCCCCCTCTTCCTCCCCCCCCCCCCCCTCTGCGCAAACCTCCCCCACATTGCCTCATATTAAACATGTAATGGAGCGCCCTGATGGGGGCCCGGCATTGACAATGTAATCCATGCCAGGCCCCGTCACAGCGCTTCATTACATGTTAGTACAGCGGGCCCCCTCCCCCCGCCGGGCCCGGTCGCAGTCGCACTCCCTGCGACCGCGATCGTTATGCCCCTGGATATTGATAGGTTGTATAAATGGTTTAGGGATGGAATAAACTCAATACTAAGGTTGATCGTGAGGTAGTAAGGGACTGAGTGAAGTACACTAATGGTGATGTGCAAAGAAGAAGTGGGTTTGGGGTAAGAGAACACAGCGGTTTTGCAGGGACTGTAGGTCAAAGGTTTTTGTAATATTGTTGATCTTGTATTTGAAAATATGTAGCAAATATGTGGCAAAGTCCTTAACTAAAATGATTGATGTGGTAGAGATCAACAGGGGATGGAGTAGGGAGTTAAGTTGCCATAATGAAGTAGTCTTCTTTGCATCTGTATAGTATTTTACCTGTCGGTATTACACTAATAGTTCACCTACTAGACACTGGCTCAGCCTTCCTTACATGGCAACCCTGGATTACATTGTTAGGACTTCATATACCATGGCTACCATCACGGCCCTGAAATCACATCACTGGAGAAACCCAAGTGGGTACAGTGGGAACCCCTTTCCTCTGTAAACTAATTAGATGAAAAAGTCACTAGTGATCATGGTAACTAAAGGGTTAAACAGCCAGTTTCAGCGCTAGCTACAATCTTGGCCATTGCAGTGGATCCCAGCTGTATATCACTGTTGGCTCCTGTTGCAGATTGCTTGAGCTGAGCACCTAAGCCAGTGCAACTCCAGCGCTACACATGTGCATGGGTTTTCTTCCAATACTGCTTTGGCTCAGTTTTTTTAGACTGGTGTGCTAGGTTTAATTTCTCAATTTCTATTGTGTGAGAGGTGCAACTTGAGAGATGAAGTGATTGCGGTGGGGGTAGCTGCTTATTTGTCATGAAGTAAAGATATACTAGAGCAGTGATGGCGAACCTTTTAGAGACTGAGTGCCCACATCGCAACCCAAAACCTACTTACTTATTGCAAAGTGCCAATGGCAATTTAACCTTAATACTGAGGTTTTATTTTAGATACTGTGGGGTTTCACTCTGGTAGACAGGATTAGTGGATGCAGTATAGAGGCAACAACAAGTTCTTTGGATCAAACAGTTTAGTGTTTTATTCACACTTTAGGCAAGTGACAAAACAAGTAGTCGTAATCAAACAAAAAGTAACCTTGCGGTGTTGGTGGTAATTGACACCATGCAGCAATTCTGCCTCAAAGAGTCCTTGACCATAGCTGCACCAACCTGTTTTCACGCCAAACAGGAATCAAGCTTTTATCCAGACACAAGGCTCCCAGATCCCAAAAGAGACATCTCTGCTGAGCCCAGCTGCCTATTTAGGGACATCCAGGTGCTGCCAAAACCCGGACCAACACTTAAACTCCGGTCCGGTATTTGACCTTACCTGGCTGGAAACCACCCCAGCCACACATGCTGGGAGGAAAATACCTGCCTTGTCAGACACAACCCCTCACTGTGTCACATACCCCCCTTTGTTCAACCCTGAGGGGGTGGACACACGCCAGACAATGCACCTGGGACAGGGCATCCACATTTCCCTGCTCTGTGTTCTACCAAGAACTTAAAGTTCTGCAGAGACAAAAACCATCTGGTGACCCGGGCATTCCTGTCTTTGGCCTGGCTCATCCACTTTTTGACTCCTCAATGACATCTAGCTCCAACATAAGCTCCACCTCCTCTGATATGGCTTGTCGACGAGCCTCGGGTACCCAGTATGGTTTTATTCGGACTTTTGCCTGAGGCTCAGTGACAATGTCATGCTGGATTATGGAAGTGCGTCCAGGGAGGTCCGAGAATACATCTGTGTTCTGACTAACGAATTCCCTGGCCTCCTGAGTCTGTTTAGAGGAAAGGCTGTCAGCAATTTTTACTGTGGCAGCCACCTCTCTTGCATCAGACAGAGGGGCTGGTACTTCGCCTAGAAAAACCCAGCCGTGGGCTGTCTTCTGTACACGTTTCCGAAGGGCGAGAACCCTATAGAGGCCTGGGGTACCCCTCTCACTGCAAACATGAAAGGGCAGAAGGAGGTCTCAGTCCTTTCTATCTTTAGATACTACCTTTTTCAACATATTTTTTTATGTTTGGTTAAACCATTCTACCAGACCGTCCATTTGCGGATGGTAAACGGATGTCTGTAGTTGTTTTATGTGCAGCAACTTACAGAGTTCCCTCATCACCATGGACATAAAATGGGTCCCTTGGTCGGTCAGAACCTCTTTAGGCAGTCCTACTCGGAAAACATATCCATTAACTCCTTAGCTATGAGTTTGGCCGAGGCACTGCCTCTGGGTACTGAGTGGCGTAGTCTAGAATGACTAAGATGTCTTGATGCCCTCTGGCAGACTTCCCGTACTGGGTCTATGAGGTCCATAGCTATTCAGTCAAACGGTACTTTGATAATCGGGAGAAGTACTAGGGAACTATGAAAATGTGGCTGGGGGCTAGTTATTTGCTAGGTCGGGCAAGACTTACAAATCTCTTCCACTTCTTTGAATGTGCTGGGCCAGGAAAACCACTGTAGAATACAATCTTGAGTTTTCTGCAGCCCCAGGTGATCCCCGAGAACGTGTTGGTGGGCTAGATCTAACAGAAGCTTGCGATAAGCCTTGGGGACCATTAACTGTTCAATAGGCTTACCCCGTAGTTGGTTCACCCGATACAACATATCCTGATGAAGCACAAAACGGAGAAACACTGACTCTGCCCCAGGTTGTTGTGCTTCACCATCTACTATTAACACATTTTCCCAGGCGCGGGATAGGGTTGGGTCTCGACGTTGGGCGGTATCAAAATTAGCCCCATAGACATTGAGGTCTGCCAATTCAGGACCTGGCGGCAAGTCCTCCACATCTCCCACCATCACACTTAGCGGGTTGGCTCCCCCTCTTTCACCGAAATGGCGGGTTCCCAGGGTTATGGTCTCTCCCCTGAACTGGTCCACTCTTCTAGAGTTACCCCTGTCTCATGGGTATCAGTCACTCTCATAGCAGGCCACAGTGCCGGGAAGCTTGGGAAGTCTCTCCCTATTATAAATTCTTAGTGTAAATTTGGAGCAACTGCCACTTCGTGAGTCCATCTGCCAGCTCCTTTGGTTAAAGACACCAGGGTGGTGGGATAGTCTTTTAAGTCTCCATGGATGCACATGACTCCGACTTTCCGGCCAGTATACTCCGCTGACCCTACTAGGGACACCGGACTCCCCCAGTCCAGCAGAGCCTCCACTGGAGTGTCTCCTACCTCCACCTGGCACAGGTTTTTTTTGAGTTTTTGGGGTACCTGCTGCACACTGACGGTAGCCATAGTTAGTATCCATGGGTTTCACCTGTTTTCACACCACACAGGTAGCAAGCCTTCATCCAGACACAAGGCTCCCAGATTCCAACACAAAGACATCTCTGCTGAGCCCAGCTGCCTAGTTAAGAACAGCCAGGTGCTGCCAAAACCCTGACCGGCACTTAAACTCTGGTCCGGTATTTGATCTCACCTGGCTGGAAACCAGCCCAGCCGCACATGCTGGGAGGAAAATACCTGCCTTGCTAGACACAACCCCTCACTGTGTCACAATACATTCACATTTTTTGCTTTAAAAGAAAAACACAATAACAGAGCTTTCAATGATACAAACAACTTTTCATTGAAAAGTAAAAAGGTAAAAGATTGCAACTAATGTGATTTTTGCTGTTGTATGCATGCTGACAATTTGTCAAATCTTGGCTCATACTTTGGAAGTTTGAGAGCAACACATGCAGCACTGATGTTTGCCTTTGCAAACGAACGTGTGTGCCACCGTGGGGCAGCCGCAGCGGATCGCGGACCCATTCATTTTTTTGGGCTTCCGCGATACGGCCGTTCCGCAAAAAGATAGGACATGTTCTATCTTTTTGCGGAACAGAAGTACGGGACGAAACCCCGTGGAAGCACTTCGTAGTGCTTCCGTAGGGTTCTATTCCGTGATTCCATTCTGCACCATTCCGTAATCTCCGGATTTGCTGACCCATTGAAGTGAATGGGTCCGCATCCGTGATGCAGAATGCACATGAAGCGGTGCCCGTGTATTGCGGATCCGCAAATTTGGTCCGCAATATGGCCACAGAGTGCACACGTTCGTGTGCAATAATCCTTAGTCTGTTTCTGATGTTAGATTTTATATAATTCAAAGCTGAAAACAGCTGCTCACAAGCATAAGATGATCCAAACAAAGTAACGAAAGCAATCGCAAGTGCTTTTATAGACATAAAGTTATTTGGCAAAGAATTCCACACTTTAAGGAATTCATTTTCAGAACTAACTGTGCTGTCCTTTGTCATCCCTTCCATTTTCTCAAGTGTTTCACGCAGGTCAGAGAATTTATTTTTCTAGATAGAGCTTTCTTGAAATTCCAATAGCTCCATTTCCAGACTTCCTAAATCTAACCAGTGTAAGCAGGAAAGATCAAGTTCTTCAAATTTGGCTTCATCTGGAGAAGTGAGAAAACACAGGGTTGTCTCTAATTTACGGAACTGTAAAAATCTTTTACTAAAATTCACCTTTGCAGCTGATAGGATGCTAAAAAATTCCTTGTAGATTTGCTGGTAGGATTGTCTTCAAATGCTGTAGCATTTTCTAAATGCTTTTTTAGATTTGGAAAATATTTTAGCTGCCCACTTTCAAGGTCTCTTTCAAAAACCTGTAGTTTTCTCTCAAATGTTTTGATATCGCAAAACATCCTCTCTGATGTTTTCCTTACACCTTGCAGTTGTTTGTACAGTACATTAAAGTGTAGAGTAAAATCTGAGGATGTTAAGCCAGGCCATATCAGTGAGCTGTGGATATTCCTGCTCTTTTTCATTCATAGACAGCCGAATTGCATCCAAACAGGCTACAAATCTCTCCAGGACTCGTCCTCTGCTCAGCCACCGTACATTATTGTACATAAGTAAACAATTATATTGTGCCTAAACCTTCTCAAGAAGTGCTCGAAAATTTTGAGCACGAGCCATGATGTAATTCACCATTTTTGTGACATCTTGGAGGACATCGTCAAATTTTTTGCTGCTTTCCCTGGCACAAAGAGCTTCATAGTGTGTAATACAATGGAACTGAATTACTCCATGTTTTGTTTCTTTAACAAAGAACTGTATGAAACCAGATGTTGTCTCCACCATAGAAGGTGCCCCATCACTAGTAATTGAAACCACTTTTTCTGGTCTTGTGACAAAAAAAACTCCATCACAGCATTTTAGATATCTATCCCTTATGTTCTTTTAGGCAAAGACACTAGTTTCACCAGCTCTTCTCTCATGATGTCACCAACAGCATAACGCAAAATTACATGCTAGCCTTGCATGATTATTTATATCTGTGCTTTCGTCGAAGCACATGGAGTAACAGGCTGCCTTTTTTAAGTCAGTCGTGAACTGATGACTAACATCACTTGCCATGCGCTGGACTCGATCTTTAACCGTATTTCTGCTAAGTGACATCTCAAAGATTTGCTGAATAATTTTATCCTTGTTTGGGAAATCATGGAAAAGGAAATTACTCCCAGACAACATGTCCATTTTGATAATATCCCTATCAGAGAGGGTCTTACCATGTTTTGCTAGGCATAGGAAAATTTAAAGACTGGCATTTGTCAGATGATTTGGGAATGATATTTTCTTAATTTCCCTTCAAGAAACTCTTTTCTTTCCGTTTCACCAAGTACAGCAACACTTTTGTGGTTGGTGTAAAAATGCCATCTGACACTTGATGTGCGACACACATCAGTTTCATTACACAGAATAGATAACGCTTTCCCATTGTGTTGAATCACTCCAAATGACTCTGTCCGGGCCTCTTGGAATGATCTTCCACTATCTGTTTTTGCTTTTTTTGCTGCACTCATTTTTGGCTGTTCAAGACTTGGAGTCTACAAAAAAACATAAAATAAATAAAATAAAATGAAGCACCCAATATCCTTATACCAAAAATAGCTAATACTATTAGTTAACACTAAAGAAATGGATATTCATTTAAATCAACAATCTACGGCAGTGATTCTTAGCTTAGATTCCATTTCAATTTTCTGACCACCAGCACAAGAGGCCAATGGTAAATGGATCCTGTTAAAAAAAATAATAATAATTTGTGCGTATTAGTTATGCATGCTTCTTTCTCGGATCTGTATTTCAGGTGGGAAAAAAAAGTCCTGCATGCAGGACAAGGTTACCTTCACATTTGCATTAGCAGATGTCTGGTAGCCTGTTCCAACAGGCAAGTGGAAGATCATCCGGACAAAAAATGGCATCATTCTGCAGTTTTTGTCCATCCTCCAATGGTCAGCCAGATGTACCATATTTTTCGCCCCATGAGAAGCATGTTTTTCCCCAAAAGTGTGGTAAAAATGCCCCAGTGTCTTATGGGGTAAATACTAATGAGCGCTTCCATTATGGCGGTGGCGTCCAGAGCAGGAGAGGTAAGTGTTTTATTTTATTTTATATGCTAGGGCTGATGAGAGGCATGGGGGCTGACATGAGAGGCATGGGGGATAACTTGAGAGGCAAGGGGGTTGACATGCGAGGCATGGGGGTTGATCTGAGACATATAAGAGTTTATGAGAGGCAATTCTTTTCTGAGGTCTGATTGGGGCACATTCACTTTTGGGTCTGAGCTGAGGTCTGATGGAGGGTCTTATTAAAATTGGGGGTCTGAGTGGTGGTCTGACCTGAGGTCTAATGAAAAATATATTTTTCTTATTGGCTTCCTTTAAAACCTAGGTGCGTCTTATGGGCCGGCGCGTCTTATAGGGCAAAACATACTGTAAATGCAATGTCATTTGTGCCCTATTATACTTCAAAGGGTCCGGAACATATTTAATTTTCATCCGGCTGCGCCGAATCAAGTTCATCCTGGCGGACTGTTTTTAGAAGGAACAGCCTGCCAGAATCCAAAGTGCAGGTATGTACGTAAGTAGCCTAAAGGATCACACACAAATGGCTCAAATGAATGCTAAATGTGCAACTGATGCACAGGATTAGTTTTTTCACAGAATATTTTTTTTCTTTATTTTAGAAGAATGGAAAAATAATGGCAATTTGAACACTCCCTAACTAGTGCTACTTTCACACTAGCGGAAGCCTTCTCCAGCAGGCTGTTCTGGCGGGGAAACAGCCTGCCAGATCCATAACTACCATGTGCAGCCATGCCGGAAGTTCGTCTGGCCCTGTTTGCTATAATGGGGATCGGCGGAGATCCGGTTTTGGGAGGGTGCGCTCACTAAAATAATGTGAGCGGGCCATATGAGCAACATTGATCGTGTGCAGGGGAGCACACAGCATCATAGGTTACTGTGATGCTGTGCATGTTTGGCTGCCAGTGGGACTATTGTTCCACACTCATAAGATCATATGAGTGTGGAACAATAGTCCCGCGGGTGGCCTGACATGAACTGCATCACAGTAACCTATAATGCTGTGTGCTGCCCTGCACACGATCAATGCAGCTCCTGGACATATGGCCCGCTCACAGACTGTAGGTCTCGGAGGGCATACGGTCGTGTGCATTGGCTCCTCTACCACCTCCCATACACTGGGTGGGAGTCTGGAGGTGTATGAGTGGTGGGAAATGGGGGTGCTCACTGAGTCCCCCCAGTCAGTGGAGGGCCAGTGACACATCTTATAATTTAGATTAGGTGTTGACTTGGGCAAGTGAGCAGCATTCACATTAAAATAAAATTATACCAGGGCAGATGAATGTGATTTCCTCACTGCTTGCTCTGCAAGGAACAGCTTATGGGTCCAGGCTGCGCCACTCACAGAGCAAGAAGATGCTATGCTGATGGCCTGTTGACACAGCAGAGGAAGAAGCATAACGCTGTTTGGCAGAAGCTCAGCCAACCAGTGTTAGGCTTATAACTGTAAGCCACAAGCACTCACTGACCGAATACAGCAGGTTAGTGTAGCGCCCCTGCAATGTTCCGTTCGGTCCTCTAGCTTTGCATCCACCCCTCCAATGTCACATGTTGCTCCTCTCACGGGACGGCAATACTCCCCTCTATTACATGTGGCCTAGGGCACGCATAGCGACAAAGAAGGCTATGCGTGCCCTCTCTGGCACGCGTGCCATAAGTTCGCCATCACGGTACTAGAGAGTGGACGATGTGTGTCAGTTTGAGAATACCAAGACATTTACGGTGCCTACAAGGGTAATTTAATTTCTGAATTGGTGAGGGAGAATTAACAAGAAGAGGAAAGGGAATGTTAGTAAATTGTTGTAAGTTAGGGCAAGAGACAAGTTGAGAGATTAGATAGAGAACAGCGATAGTTGAAAATAAGTTCTAGTACGTGACCTTCTTTGTGAGTGGCTGTGGAGCTTGGTGACAGTTGAATAGCAGTTGTCAGTGGGAATGTTGAAGTCCATGACCATGGTGGAAATGTCAGTTCAAAGGTGCTAGTGGGGCTTGGTGATCAGTAGATGATGGTTGAAGAGAGAGTAGATACATGTATTTAAAAAAAGGAGAGGGTGTTGGTGTTTAAAGGTGGAGTTGGCTTGCAGGATCAGTTCTCCACTAAGAGATGGTTGACTCCTCTACAGTTTTTGTGGTCAGGGTGCGAAGTGAAAGTAAATTGAAGCTTGCTATAAGAGGCTACTGCAGGGGACTGTGTTTCAGAGAGTCTCAGCCATGTTTCGGTTATATCAAGAAAGATAAGGCTATGAAAAATTAGGAGTTTGGAGATGTGTTTATGGAGTATTGTGTTTGAAAAAAATAATATTAGATAAAACAGTAATATAGAAATAGAACAAACTCGCTCTCTATTAACCCTACCAATATTGTGCTTCATATTTATTAACATCACTATTTATTCCCATCCTTCCCAAAGCCATAACTTTTTTATTTTTCCATTCAAAAAGCCGTATGAAGGCTGGTTTTATTGCAGGACAAGTTGTACGTTGTAATGGAAACGTTTACAATTGCATACAATGTAGTGAAAAGCAGGAAAAAAAATCCAAATGAGTGGAATAAAAAAATAAAATAGTAATCTGCCACAATGTGTTTTGTTTTTACAGCATTTCCTATAAGGTAAAACTAACCTGTTATTTTCATTGTCTGGGTCAGCACAATTACAACAATACCACATATGTATAGTTTTTCTTGCATTTTAATACAGAAAAAAATAACTTTGGAAAAAACAAATTTTTTCTTTGCATCACCATATTCTTAACCCCATAACTTTTTTTGTGGAACAACCTGTAATTTTCATTGATACCATTTTGGGTGTGTATGACTTTTTGATCACTTTTTATTAAATTTTTTATGGCAAGTGAAGTGACCAAAAAGCAATAATTAGAATTCTTCTCTTATAAACCCCAATGCATTAGCATTGGAGTCTATGAGAATCACAGAGATGGCCGCACTCACCATCTGCCCCCCCCCCCCCCCCGATCCTCACTAGGGGCAGCCTCCCAGATGCCATGGTTAAATTTGACCAAGTCATCTGAGGGGTTAAATGTGTGCATTTAACATTATTGTTGATTGCATACATTAGCCCTGGGTGCCTGCTATTGTAAAATGAAAAAACTTCTGGGCCCTACGGGCACAATTTTTAAATACCTTTTTAATGTATCCCTAAAATCTATCCATAAATGAATCCACGAATATAAAACTTGCAAAACTCATTATCAAAAGCAATCAAATAGTTAATTAATGTAAAAAAGTTGAGTTAACCTCTTTATGACATGTCTAGATGTTTTCTAGCCTCCTGGCCCCTGCTAGCCTCTCTGAAAAGTCTTTAATAGACAGTATGTATGTACAGTTACTTCATTCCTCAGGAACGTGGCCTGGTACCACTAACCAACTTTATTACAATGAATTAAAGGAAATAAACCACTAAAAATTAACCTTGCCATGCAGTCAATAGGATCAGATGAATTAGCTTATTGTTGTTTTACAAGTTCTCCTTCTTTGAACCACTTTTGGCAGGTACTAACCAATGCATACTAAATAACACCCCAGAAGACTTGCTATTTTGGAGATGTTCTAACCTAGTCATCTAGCTGTCACATTATTTGGCCCTAATTAAAGTAGATCATACCTTTATATTTGCTCATTTCTCTGACTTTCAACATATTCACTTCAAGAACTATTGACTGTTCACTGCCTAATGTATAGCCTTGTTGGGTGTCAGTATGAGATAATTACTTCATCCGGCAGTGGCTTCAATGCTATAGTTGATCAGTACATTTATATACTACATATACTGTATAATGCTGTCTTCACATTTTGCTTGAGCTCATGTGTGGTGAATAGAGATAAGCAAAGTTTAAAAATTTTTTATTTAGCAACTTCTGCGAAGCTCGCCAAGAAATTAAACTTGTTACTAATTAATTTGTCACAAATCGCTATAAATCAGATATACCCAGGCCCCTCTGCCTTAGGGTATGGCCACAATGAGTGTAGCGGGTTGCAACCATGCTGCGGTGAAAACCACGTGGCCAATTAGCCCACAGCTGCCATTCATTTAATAATAAAGACCGCACTGTATATTTGGTCTTCATTGCTAATGGATGTTGCTGGTATGGGGTTTGGCTGGTTGGGGGGGGGGGCAATATGCAAATTATTGTTGTTCTGGCCTGCAATCTCCACTTCTCCAACCTTAATGCTCTCCTGCCCTACAGATGGGAGCCCATCTTCTGCTATCTGCTTTTCCTTCCTTTCCACATCATCTAATATTGATGAGAATATGTCCTCAGGAAAATTTCCTCCTCTCTCTCTGCATCTTGCTAACTTTTCTACGACATGTAGACTTTGAAGGATGATTTGGAAGAAGTAAGACATGTCCCCCCCCCCCCCAAGGGTGCAGACTAGATGGTATTGGTTGGCATGCTGGAACTGGAATAATAAAGGCTTCCATCTTATTGGTATCTAATTACATATCTATAGTTTCGGCTGATGTAGGAATAAGCGAATGAAGGAATAAATAAATAAAACTGACACAGAATAAGTCTTCCTGCACTCTCTGAACACTCTCCCTGCACTCTCCCTTCTCCAATATTCTTCAATTAATCATTTTCAGCAACACTGTCCCTAGCGGATAATAGCTTGCCATGTCTCTCCGTATGCTGAGCTCACAGGACAATGGTGGAGACCACACAGGATGAGGGTGTTATAGGGCTGTGAGCAGTGGCGTACACACAATCCATGGGGCCCTGGTGCGAAACTGATCTATGGGGCCCCCTCTCCGTCGCCCCCCAACCTGCCTCCAAGCCCGCCCCCACTACCTCCCCTACTAGTGTTGTAACTATAGTGTAATGGGCCACAGTGCAAGCATTTTTATAAAGAACCGGCAGATTTTCTTACTAAGGGCTCTTTCCGTGCGGGTAATCCGCTGCGTGACTGAGTACCAAGCCCCATTCTGGACAGCAGAGACACGAAGCAGTAACATGATTGACTGTGATCTTTTTACTACAAAATCCCGGTGACAACTTTATGTCTCTGTGATTTTGTAGTAAAAAGATCACAGAGAGGCACAGAGCATTACCAATCATGTTAATGCTCCGTGTCCCTGCTGTCCGGAACGGGGTTTGGCTGTCTTTCACGCAGTGGATTACCCGCACGGGATCCGCTCGTGTTAAAGAGCCCTAAGCCCAATGCATGGCTACACTCACCCAGTCCTAATAAAATCTGGTCCTACCTCATCCAGGGTGTCGCTGGCGTCGGCATGATGTCCGCTGGATCCAGAACAAGGTCCCTGTGGTGATAGAGAAAAAAAGAATAATCACATAAGGAAGAGACGGTGACTTCCCCTGTGAAATCACCAGCAGGGGGCGCTGTGCTGGCCTGTAAGACTGAGCCTTGCCAATGTATAGCAGGGTAATCTAGGACATTTCCCCTAAGTGGAACCACACAGTACTAATGCCCACCTTGTGGCCCCTCACAGTAGTTATGTCCACCTTTGTTCCTGTCACAGTAATTATGCCCAGTTTTGTGCCCCCTCATAGTAGTTATGCCAAATATGTGTCCCCTTACAGTAGTTATGCCCAGATATGTGCCCCCTCAAAGTGGTTATGCCAGATTATGTGTCCCCTCACAGTAGTAATGCCAGATTATGTGCCCCCTCACAGTAGTAATGCCAGACTATGTGCCCCTCACCTAGTAACGCCAGAATACAGTCATGTGAAAAAATTAGGACACCCTTTGAAAGCATGTGGTTTTTTGTAACATTTTTAATAAAAGGTTATTTCATCTCCGTTTCAACAATACAGAGAGATTAAAGTAATCCAACTAAACAAAGAAAACTGAAGAAAAGTCTTTTCAAGATCTTCTGTAAATGTCATTCTACAAAAATGCCTATTCTAACTGAGGAAAAAGATAGGACACCCTCACATGTATTCCCTCTTAAATTGGCTCAGATCTCACACAGGTATATCACACCAGGTGCACATAATTAGTAGATCGTTACTCTGCATGTTGAATGAGGCTTGCCCTATTTAAACCTCAGACATTTAGTTTGGTGTGCTCCTGACTGTTGAAGTGAGAGTGAGCACCATGGTGAGAGCAAAAGAGCTGTCAGAGGACTTCAGAAAAAAGATTGTAGCAGCCTATGAGTCTGGGAAGGGATTTAAAAAGATCTCAAAAGATTTTGAAATCAGCCATTCCACTGTCCGGAAGATAGTCTACAAGTGGAGGGCTTTCAAAACAACTGCCAACATGCCCAGGACTGGTCGCCCCAGCAAGTTCACCCCAAGAGCAGACCGCAAGATGCTAAAAGAGGTCTCCAAAAACCCTAAAGTGTCATCTCGAGAACTACAGCAGGCTCTGGCTACTGTTGATGTAGAAGTACATGCCTCTACAATCAGAAAGAGACTGTACAAGTTTAACTTGCATGGGAGGTGTGCAAGGAGGAAACCTTTGCTTTCCAAGAGAAACATCGAGGCCAGACTGACATTTGCCAGAGATAAAGTTGACAAAGACCAGGACTTCTGGAATAATGTTCTTTGGACAGATGAGTCCAAAATTGAATTATTTGGACACAACAGCAGAGGACATGTTTGGCGTAAACCAAACACAGCATTCCAAGAAAAGAACCTCATACCAACTGTGAAGCATGGAGGTGGAAGTGTCATGGTTTGGGGCTGCTTTGCTGCAGCAGGACCTGGTCAGCTCACCATCATAGAATCCACGATGAATTCTACTGTGTATCAGAAGGTGCTTGAAGAACATGTGAGACCATCAGTTAGAAAATTAAAGCTGAAGCGGAACTGGACCATGCAACATGACAATGACCCAAAACATACTAGTAAATCAACCAAAGATTGGCTGAAAAAGAAGAAATGGAGAGTCCTGGAATGGCCAAGTCAAAGTCCAGATTTGAATCCCATTGAGATGCTGTGGGGTGACTTGAAAAGGGCTGTACGTGCAAGAAACCCCTCAAACATCTCACAGCTGAAAAAGTTCTGCATTGAGGAGTGGGGTAAAATTTCCTCAGACCGATGTCGAAGACTGGTAGATGGCTACAAGAACCATCTCACTGCAGTTATTTCAGCCAAAGGAGGTAACACTCGCTATTAGGGGCAAGGGTGTCCTATCTTTTTCCTCAGTTAGAATAGGCATTTTTGTAGAATGACATTTACAGAAGATCTTGAAAAGACTTTTCTTCAGTTTTCTTTGTTTAGTCGGATTACTTTAATCTCTCTGTATTGTTGAAACGGAGATGAAATAACCTTTTATTAAAAATGTTACAAAAAACCACATGCTTTCAAAGGGTGTCCTAATTTTTTCACATGACTGTATGTGCCCCTCACAGTAGTTATGCCCAGTTATGTGTCCCCTCAAAGTAGATATGCCCAGATATGTGCCCCCTCAGAGTGGTTATGCTAGATTATGTGTCCCCTCACAGTAGTAATTCCAGATTATGTGCCCCTTCACAGTATTTATGCCCGGTTATGTGCCCCCTCAAAGTAAATATGCCCAGATATGTGCCCCCTCAGAGTGGTTATGCCAGATTATGTGTCCCCTCAGAGTAGTAATGCCAGATTATGTGCCCCTTCACAGTATTTATGCCCGGTTATGTGCCCCCTCAAAGTAAATATGCCCAGATATGTGTCCCCTCAAAGCTGTTATGCCAGATTATGTCCCCCTCACATTAGATATGCCCACATATGTGCCTCTCCCCCTCACATTGGTTATGCCAGATTACATGCCCCGTCACAGTAGTTATGCCTTCATATGTGCCCCCTCATAGTTATGCCTTTATATGTGCCCCCCTCACAGTAGTTATGCCACATTAGGTGCCCCCTCAAATTAGTTATGGCAGATTAGGTGCCCCCCTCAAATTAGTTATGGCAGATTAGGTGCCCCCCTCAAATTAGTTATGGCAGATTAGGTGCCCCTCAGTAGAGATGCCAACTTTTGTGCCCCCCCTCACTCTAGTTGTGCCCATCAAATGAACCCCCCCCCCCGCCCCCAGTCTGCAGCGTTAGAAAAAAAAAAAAATACACATACTTACCTTCTTCCCTGATGAGAGGAGGCAGATTGCCGGGCTTTCAGATCTCCTCCCACAGGCAGCAGCGCGATCTGGGGCCAGCAGGGGGAGCTCCTGAGCTCTGAAGATCAGTGAAGCAGGGAGCAGAGAGGTTTCCCTGCTTCACTGTGGAAACGGAACTGCCGGCCGTGTGTGTGTGAGTGCGCTCCCCCCCCCTCTTCCTTGACCCTCCGGCCCCCCCACCCCCATATTATACATGTAATGGAGGCATGGAGAGCGCTCTGATGGGGCCCAAAATTGCCACTGTACTTCATGCCGGGCCCCATCAGAGCGCTCCATTACATGTGAGTACAGCGGGGGCCCTGCCAGCGGCCTGGGGGGGTCCACAGGCGGCCGGGCCCCCTGGAGTGCCGGGCCCGGTCGCAACTGCGACCCCTGCGACCCTGGTATGTACGCCACTGGCTGTGAGGGGGTGGCTATCTGCAGATTGGCTGGCTGCACAGCATTATGGGTTAATCATGCATTCCCCCGCTTGTCTCCTCTACACTTAGTTTTGCTTTGTAACATGTGCAGCTGCCTTTTTAGGAAAACCTGATTTGTAACCACAAAGTTTAAGGAAATTCAGATTAGTTTTGAATCAAACTTTTCCTAAACATCGGACTGAATTTTCGCTTCGAATGCTTTGCTTTGCTCAACACTAGAGGTGAATATGCCAGATGTATCCAAAGGACTCCATTCTCCCAGGAAACTTACAAACTACTGATTTTAATCAATAATTTCCAGAGTTTCAATCAGTGCCATTTCCAATGCCAACATTGCAATAAGACAGTTTATGAACTTTGTTCCTTCTTAGATATTTCACCATCAACTGTTAATGGCATTATTGTAAAATAGAAATGTTTAGGAACCACAGAAACTCAGCCACAAAGTGTCAGACCATGTAAAGTTACAGAGTGGGGTCACTGAGTGCTAAAGGTTTATGGTGCTGACTCAACAACTGCAGAGTTCCAAACTTGGTATTAACGTAAGCACAAAAACTGTGTACCGAGAGCTTCATTGCATGGGTTAGCATGGCCAAACATCTGCATGCAAGCCTTACAAAGTTTAATGAGAAACATTAGATGGGATGGTGTAGAGCACGCAGCCAATGGACTCTGGAGCAGTGAAAATATGTTCTGTGAAGTGGTGAATCATGCTTCTCTAACCGACAGTCTGATGGACTAGTCTGGTTTTGGCGAATGCCAGGAAAACATTATATCCATGACTGTATTGTGCCAACCTTAAAGTTTGGTAGAAGAAAAATAATGCAGTGGGGTTGCTTTTTGGGGGTTGTTTAGGGATTTTCCTAGGTTCTTTAGTTCCAGAGAAGGAAAATCCTAATGCTTCAGCATACCAAGTAATGAAACGACAATGAAAGAAACATACATGCCCATGTAGTCAAACTATGAAATAAACAGATTGAATAAGGAAAGTAGAAAACATAACATTCTGTAATGAAACGACAATGAAAGAAACATACATATTTTATGAAACCAGAGCAGAACAGTAAATGAAAGCAAAGCAAATGCATACATTTGAAAATTTAAAGTCATGCAGAAAAAATATTAATGTAAGACAACAGACGTGAAGAAAATAAAGTGTAAATAAAATGTGCAAAACAGGAAATGTGTATCTTTTGCTCTCCATGTATGTATATAAATGTGCAATACCTATATACATCAACAATTCTATGTATAACACTCTCAATGTCTGAGAAACCCAGAGAAAGAGCTCAATCTGATCACATAGTTCACCTGTTGGAGGCCATTTTGCTGCATTTTAATCTTGGTACTCATCTGCTTCAGGACTTTATTGTCGTGTTCGTCTTCGAGGCTACTGTCATGTCCTGCCCTGTGAGTGACCTGAGAAGATCTGTCAGACTTGCGGCACGTGAGCCTATCTGACAGATTGCTTTGTTTTGGTGTTGGGCAAGCCTATCTGACAGATTGCTTTGTTTTGGTGTTGGGCAAGCCTATCTGACAGATTGCTTTGTTTTGGTGTTGGGCAGGATCCCACCTCCTCACAGGTTCTGCTCATTTGTTAGTTAGTGATGCTATTTATCTCAACATCTCACTATAGCCCTTGCAGTTTATAGTTTCTTAAGGATTTCTCTTCTGGTGCTTGGTGGATCTCCTGCTCCCAGTCCGTCTTGAGATAAGCCCTCTTTTTCTTCCCTTTTGTTGTATTTCCTGGCTAGGCCTAAGGAAGACACTGGTTCCGTCATCTCGTGCAAGGAACCGTTTGTCTTATCGCCTGCTCCCTAGCCTAGGGTTTGTTTCAGTTGCAGCAGGTATTAGGTTCCAGTACATGAACACTTCTACCATTGGGATTTGTTCATGTGGTTTGCAGACAGGGTGAGGCTTAGGGTTTGTCAGGTGGTGACCTTTTGCTGTTCCTTAGCTGTAGAGCATAGCGTAGTGTTTTGTTACCTGTTAAGTTGTGTTTGGTTTGCTTTCCTTCCCTCACCTTCCGTGACAGCTACATTCAGTGGATACACATGGAGAGAATAAATGAAACTAACATGCACCACAGTGAAAACTTGACAGTGGCAAGGGGAAGAAAACATAACCATCTAGCCTAGATGCTTCAAAATTATAGGTCAGGATGAGAGATGAGAGAATCATGAGCTGGAGCTCTTCACCTGTAAGGGTCTATCCCCAAAGGTGAAGAAGCACCCACATATTATTTGATTGACAGGGCTGGAATCTGGACCTCTAGCCCTGCCTTGTCAATCCTCTGCCTGCACCATTGCACAGATGTAGAAGAGCTCATTCTGCTTTGGAAGTAGCTGCTGCGCGTGAACTTCTGAACTTTAGGGTTGTGGCATCCATGCAGTCGCTACTCCCAAAGCCAAATGAGCACTTCTTTACTTGCATCACTACTCTGAGCATCAACGCAGGCAGAAGAATGACAGGGTCGGGCTAGATACAGTCTGCAGGCAGGTGGTCGCTTCTTCACCTGTGGGGACAGTCCCTTATGGGTGAAAAACTCTGGCTTATAAGATGAATATATTCATTAGTCAGGATTGCAGTCTTGGGACTGCACATTTTAATTGGCAACAATCAGACAGCACAGTATGGAACTGGAAAACAGTAGCACAATTACCCAGGGCTGCAATTTGCTAAATGTTGGGTTCATACCCTGTAGATCCTGCACACTTGTAGGTTGCCGAAGCTGGAATCCAAGCTGCTCCCATAAATGCTCAATTGGCAATAAAGCCCGAACTTGGGTAGGCCAAGAAAGTGTCACCGTTTGATGAAAAAATTCCTGGTAAACCCTTGCTGTGTGTAGGTGAGTATTATCCTGCTGAAAAATGCCACTTGGAAGCCCTGCCATAAAAGACAACATACAGTCCTGATCAAAAGTTTAAGACCACTTGAAAAATGGCAAAAACTCATATTTTACATTGTTGGATTTTAACAAGGTTCCAAGTAGAGATTCAACATGCAACAAAAAGAAATAAGAGTGAGACAAAACATTTTTTGAGCATTCAATTAATTGAAAATAACGATTAAACTGAAACAGGCTGTTTTTCAGCTAATCCAAATTTTAGGACCACATGCCTTTAAAAGGCCAAATCTGTGCAAAGATGTGGATTCATTGTCATTTTCTGTCAGGTAGTCACACGTTGTGATGGCAAAGGCAAAAAAACTCTCCCCTTTTGAACGTGGTCGGGTTGTTGAACTGCATAAGCAGACCCTGCGCCATGGCTGTTGAGGTGGGATGCAGTAAGACTGAGGGTTATGGAACAAAAAAGTCAAGTGGAAGACCCAAAAAAATGTAATCAGCACTGAGCCGAAGGATCCAATCAGCTGTCCGTCAAGACACTGGACGATCCTCGACCCAAATTAAGGCCCTTACTGGTGCTGACTGCAGCCCCATAACCATCAGACGGCATCTGAGATTGAAGGGCTTCAAAAACAAAAAACTTCTTCAAAGACCTCGTCTCCTTGAACGCCATGGAGCTGCTCGTTTGGACTTTGCAAGAGAGCACCAAACATGGGACATTCAAAGGTGGAAGAAAGTTTTATTCTCTGATGAGAAAAAATTTAACCTTGATGGTCCTGATGGTTTCCAACGTTACTGGCATGACAAGCAGATCCCAGCTGAGATGTTTTCTACACGCCACAGTGGAGGGGGCGCCATAATGGTCTGGGGTGCTTGTTCCTTCAGTGGAACAATGGAGCTTCAGGAAGTGCAGGGGCGTCAAACAGCCGCTGGCTATGTCCAGATGTTGCAGAGAGCATTCCTCATGAGGGCCTCGTCTGTGTGGTAACGACTGGGTTTTTCAACAGGACAAAGCTACAGTACACAATGCCCGCAGGACAAGGGACTTCTTCCAGGAGAATAGCATCACTCTTTTGGCCCATCCTGAGTGTTCCTCTGATCTAAATCCAATTGAGAACCTTTGGGAATGGATGGCATGGGAAGTTTACAAAAATGGACAACGGTTCCAGACAGTAAATGGCCTTCGTGCGGCCGTCTTCACCACTTGGAGAAATGTTCTCACTCACCTCATGGAAACGCTTGCATCAAGCACGCCGAAACAAATTTTTGAAGTACAAACCGGATTCCAAAAAAGTTGGGACACTAAACAAATTGTGAACAAAAACTTAATGCAATGATGTGGAGATGGCAAATGTCAATATTTTATTTGTAATAGAACGTAGATGATAGATCAAACGTTTAATCCGAGTAAATTTATCATTTTAAAGGAAAAATACGTTGATTCAAATTTTCACGGTGTCAACAAATCCCAAAAAAGTTGGGACAAGTAGCAATAAGAGGCTGGAAAAAGTAAATTTGAGCATAACGAAGAGCTGGAAGACCAATTAACACTAATTAGGTCAATTGGCAAAACGATTGGGTATAAAAAGAGCTTCTCAGAGTGGCAGTGTCTCTCAGAAGCCAAGATGGGTAGAGGATCACCAGTTCCCACAATGTTGTGCAGAAAGATTATCAGAAAGGTGTTACCCAGCGAAAAATTGCAAAGACTTTGCATCTATCATCATCAACTGTGCATAACATCATCCGAAGATTCAGAGAATCTGGAACAATCTCTGTGCGTAAGGGTCAAGGCCGTAAAACCATACTTGATGCCCGTGCTCTCCGGGCCCCTAAACGACACTGCACCACAAACCGGAATGCTACTGTAAAGGAAATCACAGAATGGGCTCAGGAATACTTCCAGAAACCATTGCCAGTGAACACAATCCACCGTGCCATCCACCATTGCCAGCTGAAACTCTACAGTGCAAAGAAGAAGCCATTTCTAAGCAAGATCCACAAGCTCAGGCATTTTCACTGGGCCAGGGATCATTTAAAATGGAGTGTGGCAAAATGGAAGACTGTTCTGTGGTCAGACGAGTCACGATTCAAAGTTCTTTGTGGAAATCTGGGATGCCATGTCATCCGGACCAAAGAGGACAAGGACAACCCAAGTTGTTATTAACTCTCAGTTCAGAAGCCTGCATCTCTGATGGTATGGGGTTACATGAGTGCGTGTGGCATGGGCAGCTTGCATGTCTGGAAAGGCACCATCAATGCAGAAAAATATATTCAGGTTCTAGAACAACATATGTTCCCATCCAGACGTCATCTCTTTCAGGGAAGACCCTGCATTTTTCAACAAGATAATGCCAGACCACATTCTGTATCAATCACAACATCATGGCTGCGTAGGAGAAGGATCCGGGTACTGAAATGGCCAGTCTGCAGTCCAGATCTTTCACCTATAGAGAACATTTGGCGCATCATAAAGAGGAAGGTGCAACAAAGAAGGCCCAAGACGATTGAACAGTTAGAGGCCTGTATTAGACAAGAATGGGAGAGCATTCCTATTTCTAAACTTGATAAACTGGTCTCCTCGGTCCCCAGACGTCTGTTGAGTGTTGTAAGAAGAAGGGGAGATGCCACACAGTGGTGAAAATGGCCTTGTCCCAACTTTTTGGGGATTTGTTGACACCATGAAATTCTGATTTAACATATTTTTCCCTTAAAATGGTACATTTTCTCAGTTTAAACTTTTGTTCCGTGATTTATGTTTTATTCTGAATAAAATATTAGAAGTTGGCACCTCCACATCATTGCATTCAGTTTTTATTCACGATTTGTATAGTGTCCCAACTTTTTTGGAATCTGGTTTGTAATAAAGAATAACGGCGGAGCTACTCATTACGGAATTCATGTTTGGAAGTTGATTTCTGTTTTGGAGGGGGTTATTTTTTATTTTTTTTGAGGTGTGGTTCTAAACTTTTGATCAGCTGAAAAACAGCCTGTTTCAGTTTATTAGTTCTTTTCATTAAATTGAATGCTCAAAATTTTTTATGTCTCACCCCCATTTCTTCTTGTTGCATGTTGAAGCTCTACTTGGAACCTTGTTAACATCCAGCCATGCTAAATATGATTTTTTGCCATTTTTCAAGTGGTCTTAAACTTTAATCGGGACTGTATGTGGCCGCAGGATGTCCTGTTAGTGTCCCTCGTATCACTACTAGAGCTGACCTACTGTCATATGGGATGGATCCCCAGATCATCACACCAACAGTTGGGGAAGTATGCTCCACAGCAAAGGCAGGATTGAAGCCGTCACCACAAGGCCTCCATACTCAAAACCTACAGCCTGTGGATCCAAAACAGAAACTGGATTCATCGCCAAAGAGGATATGGTTCCAGTCTGTAACAGTCCAGGTTTTCTCATTCATCACAACACTGCAAACAAAGGCAACAATGACTGGTTGTCACTGGTGGACATGTAATTGGTACCATGACACCAGTTTTCCTTCTGCTAACTGCCTGGAAATTGCCTGGGCAGAGACAGGGGTGAGTATTGAAGGCGCCACCAATGGCTGAATGGTAGACAACAACACTGTAGTAGCTGCTTTTGCTTGTCGGCAGATCGAACAATCCTCTTTACTGGTGATCTGTCTGGGCCATGAAGAGCCTGTTCGCTGTGTGTGAATGTACTCTTGTAACCACTGGTCCCAACACCTCTGAACAGATAAGTTAGTGCAGCCCAGATTGCAGGAAATTCCCCAAAACAACCATCCTGCTTTTCTCTGTCCAATTATGTGCCCCCCCCCCTCAAAGTCTATCAACTGGGCAAAATGTCTTCAAATGCATCGTAGAAGAATGTCTAGCAATCAATAATCTCTCTGCAAATGGTACACTACCCAAAAGTAACCTCTGAGACTTTTTTCATAGGGCAGCACTTTTATGACCTCTGGTGGAAAGACTCAGACCACACCTGTAATCATTTACATATCTATTTGAGACATAGCTTACTGCAGAGTTTTGCCGACATCAGATATTTCTATCTGGGTGTGTTATTTTTTTTATATTTTCATATTCCATAATAGCACAACCTTCTTTGAACCACACAATATATACCTTTCTTATGTCTATAGAAATGGAAAATGTCCTGTTTGTAAGTCATAAAAGTTGACTTTATTGCTTCTGGCATCCTGATTGTCCACTCCATAGGTGCAAGTATGCCTACTTGTGCAAGTTTAAGAACACATGTAACAACTGCCCTTTTTTAACACCTTCTGACCCCTTGGCCGGGTCTTTAAAGATGGCACCTGCTCCTTAACAGAGCAGGCGCCATAGCCACAAGGTGCCTGCTTTTTCATACATCAGACGCCCGCTGCTAATGTCCGCAACTGGCAGTAACGGCAGTCAAGGACATTTTAAAATTCAGATGCTGTGGTCAATCCTCAGATTTAGATGCCGTGGTCAATGGAGTGTGAGAATTACCTAAAGAACGCTCTTATGGCGATGCTCCCACTTTCCCTGTGCGTGATTGGAGGAGCCAGAGCTTGTGGGCCTATTCGCCATTTTTGTTTTCTTCATTTTCTACAATTTTTTTTTTTTTAAGTGATCAAAAAGTATTACACACCCTAGAATGATAATGAAAAGTACAGATCGCCCGCAAAAAATGAGCCCCCCCCACAGCTCCGTACACATAATTACAAAAAAGTTATAAGGGTCAAAATATGGCAACAAAAAAATAAAACAGTTTTTTCAAACTTGTTTTATTATTTTATTACTATCAAAACGCAAGAAAAACTATACATATAAAGTATTGCCAGATTTGTACTGACCTATAGAATGAGACTAACTGGTCAGTTTTATTGCACATCAAAAATCTGTAAAACGGTGGCGGAATTGCTTTTTTTTCCAATTTCATTCCATTTGGAATTTTTTTTCTTCTTCCCATACATTATAGGCAATATTAAATGGTGACATTGGAAAGTACAACTTGTCCTGCAAAAAACAAGCCCTTATATGGCTATGTGAATGGAAAAATTAAAAAGTTATGGCTCTGGGAAGGTAGGTAGCGCAAAAACTAAAGAACCTCATGGGTACAAGGGGTTAATGGAAACCTGTCCAGATGCTGACACATTCTCTTTAGGGCCTGTTATTTTATAAGTCCAGTATATGTCTCTTTTAACAATAGATGGTGTTATAATATCACTGTATAATACCACATAATCAGAATTTAGCTTTTCATCAAAATACCCAGAAAACCATTCTTCTTCACAATGTACACTAAACATTTTTTTGTATTGCAAAAGCATACATTTTACTAAAAGGAAGATTTCGGTCTAGGTTCTGATTTAGGATCATTGAAAGCAACAACATTTTTTCATATTGGTTTTGAGCCTAATGCACTTTTTATAGCCAAATGTTTCCCATAAACTGTATAATAAATCTCCTAAATCTTAGATAATATTTTTGCTAGATTCTTCCATGCATAGATAAGATATTAAGATATAAATTGACTTTAATGGCTAAAAATCTTATGCTCTTTTATGTTGGGTGATGAAATTGTAGTTTATTATTTTATACTTTATTTAGTATTTTATTCTTATTGTGTGTCTTTAAAGGGAATGGGCCATTAGAAAATTACTGTTTAAACACTACAGGACCGCCGTACGCAGGATTGCGTCCTGCCGGCGGCCCTGCTCTTCTGGGTGGACGCATATACGCGTCCTCCCGCGAGAGCCGAGATTTCCTGTGAACGCGCGCACACAGGCGCGCGCGCTCACAGGAACGGAAGGTAAGCGAGTGGATCTCCAGCATGCCAGCGGCGATCGCTCGCTGGCAGGCTGGAGATCCGAATTTTTTAACCTCTAACAGGTATATTAGACGCTGTTTTGATAACAGCGTCTAATATACCTCCTACCTGGTCCTCTGGTGGTCCCTTTTGTTAGGATCGACCACCAGAGGACACAGGTAGGTCAGTAAAGTCGCACCAAACACTACACTACACTACAACCCCCCCCCCGTCACTTATTAACCCTTTATGAACCCCTGATCACCCCCCTGTAATTGATCACCCCCCTGTCATTGATCACCCCCCTGTCAGGCTCCGTTCTGACGTCCGTATGATTTTTACGGATCCACGGATACATGGATCGGATCCGCAAAACACATGCGGACGTCTGAATGGAGACTTACAGGGGGGTGATCAATGACAGGCGGGTGATCACCCATATAGATTCCCTGATCACCCCCTGTCATTGATCACCCCCTGTCATTGATCACCCCCCTGTAAGGCTCCATTCAGACGTCCGTATGATTTTTACGGATCCACGGATACATGGATCGGATCCGCAAAACACATGCGGATGTCTGAATGGAGCCTTACAGGGGGGTGATCAATGACAGGCGGGTGATCACCCATATACACTCCCTGATCACCCCCCTGTCATTGATCACCCCCCTGTAGGGCTCCATTCAGACGTCCGCATGTGTTTTGGTATCCATGGATCCGTAAAAATCATGCGGACGTCTGAATGGAGCCTTACAGGGGGGTGATCAATGACAGAGGGGTGATCACCCATATACACTCCCTGATCACCCCCTGTCATTGATCACCCCCCTGTAAGACTCCATTCAGACATCTGCATGTGTTTTGCGGATCCGATCCATGTATCCATGGATCCGTAAAAATCATGCGGACGTCTGAATGGAGCCTTACAAGGGGTGATCAATGACAGAGGGGTGATCACCCATATACACTCCCTGATCACCCCCTGTCATTGATCACCCCCCTGTAAGGCTCCATTCAGACGTCCGCATGTGTTTTGGTATCCATGGATCCGTAAAAATCATGCGGACGTCTGAATGGAGCCTTACAGGGGGGTGATCAATGACAGAGGGGTGATCACCCATATACACTCCCTGATCACCCCCTGTCATTGATCACCCCCCTGTAAGGCTCCATTCAGACATCTGCATGTGTTTTGCGGATCCGATCCATGTATCCATGGATCCGTAAAAATCATGCGGACGTCTGAATGGAGCCTTACAGGGGGTGATCAATGACAGAGGGGTGATCACCCATATACACTCCCTGATCACCCCCTGTCATTGATCACCCCCCTGTAAGGCTCCATTCAGACATCTGCATGTGTTTTGCGGATCCGATCCATGTATCCATGGATCCGTAAAAATCATGCGGACGTCTGAATGGAGCCTTACAGGGGGTGATCAATGACAGAGGGGTGATCACCCATATACACTCCCTGATCACCCCCTGTCATTGATCACCCCCTGTCATTGATCACCCCCCTGTAAGGCTCCATTCAGACATCTGCATGTGTTTTGCGGATCCGATCCATGTATCCATGGATCCGTAAAAATCATGCGGACGTCTGAATGGAGCCTTACAGGGGGGTGATCAATGACAGAGGGGTGATCACCCATATACACTCCCTGATCACCCCCTGTCATTGATCACCCCCCTGTAAGGCTCCATTCAGACATCCGCATGTGTTTTGGTATCCATGGATCCGTAAAAATCATGCGGACGTCTAAATGGAGCCTTACAGGGGGGTGATCAATGACAGAGGGGTGATCACCCATATACACTCCCTGATCACCCCCTGTCATTTATCACCCCCCTGTAAGGCTCCATTCAGACATCCGCATGTGTTTTGCGGATCCGATCCATGTATCCATGGATCCGTAAAAATCATGCGGACGTCTGAATGGAGCCTTACAGGGGGTGATCAATGACAGAGGGGTGATCACCCATATACACTCCCTGATCACCCCCTGTCATTGATCACCCCCCTGTAAGGCTCCATTCAGACATCTGCATGTGTTTTGCGGATCCGATCCATGTATCCATGGATCCGTAAAAATAATGCGGACGTCTGAATGGAGCCTTACAGGGGGTGATCAATGACAGAGGGGTGATCACCCATATACACTCCCTGATCACCCCCTGTCATTGATCACCCCCCTGTAAGGCTCCATTCAGACATCTGCATGTGTTTTTTGCGGATCCGATCCATGTATCCATGGATCCGTAAAAATCATGCGGACGTCTGAATGGAGCCTTACAGGGGGTGATCAATGACAGAGGGGTGATCACCCATATACACTCCCTGATCACCCCCTGTCATTGATCACCCCCCTGTAAGGCTCCATTCAGACATCTGCATGTGTTTTGCGGATCCGATCCATGTATCCATGGATCCGTAAAAATCATGCGGACGTCTGAATGGAGCCTTACAGGGGGTAATCAATGACAGAGGGGTGATCACCCATATACACTCCCTGATCACCCCCTGTCATTGATCACCCCCCTGTAAGGCTCCATTCAGACGTCCGCATGTGTTTTGCGGATCCGATCCATGGATCCGTAAAAATCATACGGACGTCTGAATGGAGCCTTACCAGGGGGGTGATCAATGACAGGGGGGTGATCAGGGAGTCTATATGGGTGATCACCCCCCTGTCATTGATCACCCCCCCCCCCCCTGTAAGGCTCCATTCAGACATTTTTTTGTCCCAAGTTAGCAAAAATTTTTTGTTTGTTTTTGTTTTTGTTTTTTCTTACAAAGGCCTCCTGCACACGACCGTTGTGTGCACCCGTGGCCGTTGTGCCGTTTTCCGTTTTTTTCTGCGGCTCCATTGACTTTCAATGGGGCCGTAGAAAACTCGGCTTGTGCACCGTTTTTACACCGCGCCCGTGACCCGTGTTTCGAGGCCGTGAAAAAAATATAACCTGTCCTATTTTTTTCACGGCCAACGGTTCACGGGCCCATTCAAGTCAATGGGTCCGTGAAAGAACACGGATGCACACAAGATTGGCATCCGTGTCCGTGATCCGTGGCCGTAGGTTGCTTTCATACAGACGGATCCGAAGATCCGTCTGCATAAAAGCTTTTTCTGATCTAAGTTTTCACTTCGTGAAAACTCATTTCCGACAGTATATTCTAACACAGAAGCGTTCCCATGGTGATGGGGACGCTTCTAGTTAGAATACACTGCAAACTTTGTACAAGACTGCCCCCTGCTGCCTGGCAGCACCCGATCTCTTACAGGGGGATATGATAGCACAATTAACCCCTTCAGGTGTGGCACCTAAAGGGGTTAATTGTACTATCATATTCCCCTGTAAGAGATCAGGGCTGCCAGGCAGCAGGGGGCAGACCCCCCCCCCCTCCCCAGTTTGAATATCGTTGGTGGCACAGTGTGCCAACCACCATCGGCCCCCCTCCCTCCCTCTATTGTATTAAATCGTTGGTGGCACAGTGTGCCAACCACCATCGGCCCCCCTCCCTCCCTCTATTGTATTAAATCGTTGGTGGCACAGTGTGCCAACCACCATCGCCCCCCCCCCGCCACCCCCCTCTCCCTCTATAGCAGTAACATTGGTGGCAGTGTGCGGTCTCAACAGTAGAAGATTCATACTTACCTGCTTGCTGCTGCGATGTCTGTGAATGGCCGGGAGCTCCTCCTACTGGTAAGTGACAGTTCTTTAGCAATGCGCCGCACAGACCTTTCACTTACCAGTAGGAGGAGCTCCCGGCCGGACACAGACATCGCAGCAGCAAGCCGGTAAGTATGAATCTTCTACTGTTGAGACCGCACACTGCCACCAATGTTACTGCTATAGAGGGAGGGGGGGGGGCGATGGTGGTTGGCACACTGTGCCACCAACGATTTAATACAATAGAGGGAGGAAGGGGGGCCGATGGTGGTTGGCACACTGTGCCACCAACGATTTAATACAATAGAGGGAGGGAGGGGGGGCCGATGGTGGTTGGCACACTGTGCCACCAACGATATTCAAACTGGGGAGGGGGGGGGTCTGCCCCCTGCTGCCTGGCAGCCCTGATCTCCTACAGGGGAATATGATAGTACAATTAACCCCTTTAGGTGCCGCACCTAAAGGGGTTAATTGTGCTATCATATCCCCCAGTAAGAGATCGGGTGCTGCCAGGCAGCAGGGGGCAGTCTTGTACAAAGTTTGTAGTGTATTCTAACCTGAAGCGTCCCCATCACCATGGGAACGCCTCTGTGTTAGAATATACTGTCGGATCTGAGGTTCACGAAGTAGCTCATATCCGACAGTATATTCTAACATAGAGGCGTTCCCATGGTGATGGGGACGCTTCAAGTTAAAATATACCATCGGATTGGAGAAAACTCCAATCCGATGGTATAAAAGAACTCCAGACTTTACATTGAAAGTCAATGGGGACGGATCCGTTTGAAATGGCACCATATTGTGTCAACATCAAACGGATCCGTCCCCATTGACTTGCATTGTAATTCAGGACGGATCCGTTTGGCTCCGCACGGCCAGGCGGACACCAAAACGACTTTTTTTTCATGTCCGTGGATCCTCCAAAAATCAAGGAAGACCCACGGACGAAAAAACGGTCACGGATCACGGACCTACGGACCCCGTTTTTGCGGACCGTGTAAAAAAAACGTTCGTGTGCAGGAGGCCAAAGTCTCATATTCCACTAACTTGTGTCAAAAAATAAAATCTCACATGAACTCGCCATACCCCTCACGGAATCCAAATGCGTAAACATTTTTAGACATTTATATTTCAGACTTCTTCTCACGCTTTAGGGCCCCTAAAAAGCCAGGGCAGTATAAATACCCCACATGTGACCCCATTTCGGAAAGAAGACACCCCAAGGTATTCCGTGAGGGGCATATTGAGTCCATGAAAGATTGACATTTTTGTCCTAAGTTAGCGGAAAGGGAGACTTTGTGAGAAAAAAACAAAAAAAAAATCAATTTCCGCTAACTTATGCAAAAAAATAAAAATTTCTATGAACTCGCCAGGCCCCTCATTGAATACCTTGGGGTGTCTTCTTTCCAAAGTGGGGTCACATGTGGGGTATTTATACTGCCCTGGCTTTTTAGGGGCCCGAAAGTGTGAGAAGAAGTCTGGGATCCAAATGTCTAAAAATGCCCTCCTAAAAGAAATTTGGGCACCTTTGCGCATCTAGGCTGCAAAAAAGTGTGACACATCTGGTATCGCCGTACTCAGGAGAAGTTGGGGAATGTGTTTTGGGGTGTCATTTTACATATACCCATGCTGGGTGAGAAAAATATCTTGGTCAAATGCCAACTTTGTATAAAAAAATGGGAAAAGTTATCTTTTGCCAAGATATTTCTCTCACCCAGCATGGTTATATGTGAAATGACACCCCAAAACACATTCCCCAACTTCTCCTGAGTACGGCGATACCAGATGTGTGACACTTTTTTGCAGCCAAGGTGGGCAAAGGGGCACATATTCCAAAGTGCACCTTTCGGATTTCGCAGGCCATTTTTTACACATTTTGATTGCAAAGTACTTCTCACACATTTGGGCCCCTAAATTGCCAGGGCAGTAGAACTACGCCACAAGTGACCCCATTTTGGAAAGAAGACACCCCAAGGTATTCCGTGAGGGGCACGGCGAGTTCCTAGAATTTTTTGTCACAAGTTAGCGGAAAATGATGATTTTTCTTTTTTTTTCTTTTTTCCTTACAAAGTCTCATATTCCACTAACTTGCGACAAAAAATAAAAAATTCTAGGAACTCGCCATGCCCCTTACGGAATACCTTGGGGTGTCTTCTTTCCAAAATGGGGTCACTTGTGGCGTAGTTATACTGCCCTGGCAATTTAGGGGCCCAAATGTGTGAGAAGTACTTTGCAATCAAAATGTGTAAAAAATGGCCTGCGAAATCCGAAAGGTGCACTTTGGAATATGTGCCCCTTTGCCCACCTTGGCTGCAAAAAAGTGTGACACATCTGGTATCGCCGTACTCAGGAGAAGTTGGGGAATGTGTTTTGGGGTGTCATTTTACATATACCTATGCTGGGTGAGAAAAATATCTTGGTCAAATGCCAACTTTGTATAAAAAAATGGGAAAAGTTGTCTTTTGCCAAGATATTTCTCTCACCCAGCATGGTTATATGTGAAATGACACCCCAAAACACATTCCCCAACTTCTCCTGAGTACGGTGATACCAGATGTGTCACACTTTTTTGCAGCCTAGGTGGGCAAAGGGGCACATATTCCAAAGTGCACCTTTCGGATTTCACCGGTCATTTTTTACACATTTTGATTGCAAAGTTCTTCTCACACATTTGGGCCCCTAAATTGCCAGGGCAGTATAACTACCCCACAAGTGACCCCATTTTGGAAAGAATACACCCCAAGGTATTCCGTGAGGGGCATGGCGAGTTCCTAGAATTTTTTATTTTTTGTCGCAAGTTAGTGGAATATGAGACTTTATAAGAAAAAAATAAAAATATAAAAATCATCATCATTTTCCGCTAACTTGTGACAAAAAATAAAAAGTTCTATGAACTCACTATGCCCATCAGCGAATACCTTAGGGTGTCTACTTTCCGAAATGGGGTCATTTGTGGGGTTTTTCTACTGTCTGGGCATTGTAGAACCTCAGGAATCATGACAGGTGCTCAGAAAATCAGAGCCGTTTCAAAAAGCGGAAATTCACATTTTTGTACCATAGTTTGTAAACGCTATAACTTTTACCCAAACCATTTTTTTTTTTGCCCAAACATTTTTTTTTATCAAAGACATGTAGAACTATAAATTTAGCGAAAAATTTATATATGGATGTCGTTTTTTTTGCTAAATTTTACAGCTGAAAGTGAAAAAAAATCGTTACATTTCGATTAATAACAAAAAAAGTAAAAATGTCAGCAGCAATAAAATACCACCCAATGAAAGCTCTATTAATGAGAAGAAAAGGAGGTAAAATTCATTTGGGTGGTAAGTTGCATGACCGAGCGATAAACGGTGAAAGTAGTGTAGTGCCGAAGTGTAAAAAGTGCTCTGGTCATGAAGGGGGTTTCAGCTAGCGGGGCTGAAGTGGTTAAAGGGGTTCTCCAGGAATTAAGAAAATGAAAATACTTAAATATTACTTTATTATAAATAATTCCCAAATACCATTCATCAGTTATAATGGATTGTTTTGTCTAGGGAGCAATCTGTCACAGCCTTTGCGCTATGGCACTGTTGCCACACTTGCGGTTGCCCGCCTCAACGTGTTGCTGTGAGAGCATGCGGTGGCAGTGTCTTGACCTTCTGGGTGATTGCCATGACATGGTTGCCACGCATGCTGTTGCCTGTGGTAACGTGTGGTTTGGCATGCTTGTGTGTGCACTTCCCCTTTTAAGTGGCTTCCTTCCTCTGTCTGGTGTTGGAAGGGTTAACTCCCTTTCTAGTTTTTTGTGAACACTGGGTTTGTGTGTGTGTGTGTGGCTGCTTGGGCTATTTAGCCTCTGCTGGATGCCTGAAGCTGAGGGTTCCTCCAGCCTTGGTGTATGCTGGTGGTTCTCTGTTCCTGGCTTTTACCATCTGTCCAGTGAGGGCCACCCTTGTGGTCATCAATGTCATTCCAGTGTCTCCTTCCCTTCCTGTCCCTATTTGTATGGAGTGGGTTATATTCAGGGTGTTTGTATGTCTAGTTTGGTGTTACATGTCTGGTGGTGTTTGGTGTCATGTTTACTAGACATTCCCCTGTCTCATGTTATTGCAGCTATGGTGTCCTGGGTTTCTGTGTGGTTTGTGGTGTGTGCTGTGTCCTTTAATGTTGGTGTGGACAGCACCACTAGTTGCATGGGTTCCAGTCAGTGTGTCTGTGGCAGGTAAGTGTATTATTTGTTTTGCTTACCTGCCATCTCCTTTTGCTGTACGTGTTCCCCTCTCCTTGCAGCCTGGCCTCAGATAGAGACTCCTGTTCCTCCATGACTGGGATGAACAAGTCGTCTCTTCCCTGCTACTTGGTGAGGGATTACCAGGGCGACTTAGGGTCTATAGGAATCTAGAGTATGAGTCGTCCTACCATCGAGGTCCGCTCATACGATGAGGAGTCACAGAGAGGATTAGGGATGTTGTAGGAGGTGACCTGCTCCCTTATTACTCCTTTTTGGTCAGGCTGATCCTCTTTTACCCTTTGACACCGCTCGGTGGGGGGTTTCCCCGACTCCCCTCCATGATACAATCATTAGGAGAAATAAAATGGCAGCCGTCCTATTACTACATACAAAACCTGTCCTGATCACACAGGAGGACAAGTTACTTCACAACTCTGAGATAATGAGCTGCCTCTTCTCTGCTCGTCAGGGGTTATGATCCTCAATACAGATAATAAGATCTTCGCCTGAATCTCTGTAGGAATGGAGCTCATGAGGAGACACAAAGTACAGAGAGGATGGACAGGACAGACTGTGGTAATGTGGGGCTGTGGTAATGGAGACTGTACCTCATGTCTCTTCATGAACTCTATTCCTACAGAGATTCAGCTGAAGATCTTATCAGCTGTATTCAGGATCATAATCCCTGACAAACAGAGCAGAGAGGAGGATGAGGCGGCTTTTTAGCCCAGTGTTGTGAAGTAACCTGTCCTGCTGTGTGATTAGCACAGGTTTTGTGTGTACTAATAGGATGGCAGCCATTTTTTTACTTATGATGATTGCTCCCTAGACAAAACGAGCCATTCTAACTAATGAAAGGTATTTGGGTATATATTTACAATAAGGTAATATTTAAGTATTTTCATTTTCTTAATTCCCGGAGAACCCCTTTAAATCAAGTTTCTAAGTAAAAGGGGTTTTCTGGCAATGATTGAAATTGTCTGCAAGCAACTTGTCCTATAATGTGAGTAGGACAGGTTGCCTACACTTGCAGAGCTGCCTAGGTGGGGATGGGGCAGGACTTCAATATACTGCTATACAATAGATGGTAGTAATGGGACCCTGTCTATGATATTCCAGCCTGGCTGAGCAGCCTGAAAGGAATGCTCACCAATTTGTAGTATATGCAATCGCTGAAGCACAGTATGTTCTGTGATCCCACCGCCGCCTTCACCTGCCTAGCAGCTCTCCAAATGGTGGGATTCAGTCCTGCTTACATTCTAGTCTTCTTAAATCATTTCCAAAGAAACTATTTAAACATATTTTTGAAGACTTTTTGAAGATGTTCATTTTAATTTTTCTTGTCACTATATTTTAACCCCTTCCCGACATGTGACGTAATAATACATCACATGTTGGGTCTTTAAAGATGGCGCCATAGAAACCGGATGCCTGCTGTTTCTTGGAAAGTATATCTTGTCCTGCAAAAAATAAGCTCTCATACAACTATTTGAACAAAAAAAATAAAAAAGTTATGGCTCTGGGAAGGCGGGGAGCAAAAAACTAAAGTGCTAAGTCAAAAAATCCTCCGGGGTAGAAAGGGTTAAAATATCCTTAAATCCTACAGTTTTTGAACTAGCCACAAAGCCTAATAATAGGCACCACTTCTTGGTCTGTACAGATCAATTTTGAGCAGTCATCTCATTATTATCAGAGGCAGGATGTCACATAAATACACTATTCACATTAGGTGATATCACAGCTTATCTACTCCAACCTGACCTCTGCAAAGCTCAGAGAACATAACTGGAATATTCTCCCCATAGAAATCAATGTGTGCTCTCCAGTTTATAGTGTCTAGACCCACGGTGGCTGCTGTGAAGCATATCTCTAACTCGGTTAACAACAGCTCAAGAAAGATGGCCGCCTCTATAATCCTGTTCTGGAAATAGAATTTAAAAAAAATCCACAGTCAGAAAATAAAACATGAGGAATAAAGGCTATGTGTCACTAAATGTTTTTAATTGGCAGAATAAATTGAAGGTGACCCACCCAAAAATCAGAAGTCAGAAGGTTAGAGTGTACATTTCTTGCTCACTGAAGGTTATTTACCTGCATATATACTGGAGATTATATTTGGAATTTTGTAGAGATGGTAACGATCAGGTACAAAAGTCATCATTACCACAACAACTAGAAAGCTGTCATAACCAGATCTACCGTATTCAAAGCTATAAATAACAGGCTATTGTCGAGCAACACAAGCAAAGTAACAATAACGTGTTTAGATTTCAAAATAAACTGTCAAACATGATACAACGTTATTTTTCTTCTCTTTACCCTAGGAAAAGTACAAATAATAGCATTCACACAAAATTATATTGAACTTTTTCACTGCCTTTCGTGAGACCCTAAATCTGTACACCTTGATCATAACTCAAAACAAATAAGTAATGGGATGAAAAAAATTGTCTTGTCGGTGGAGTTTTGTCATGCTCTTATTTGCAGATGTTAATGCCTTCCAAATCTGGATTACAGCAGCTGGTGCTGTGAGATTTTTAATATTTTTTTATATGTGGACAAAATGTTATAATGTAGCCTTTTTAATTTTGTAGCCTTTGTACAGTACTACAATGTATTTGACACAAAGTAATCAAGATGTGATTTTTATGTGTAAACATTCAGCTTTATTTTAAGGCTACATTTGCATGACAGTGTAAAAAACAGCCGTTAAAAATTGATAAACTGCCAGTTTTTCATATGGTCATTTTGCATCAGTATGTGCATCCATTTTCTGGCCGTTTATCCATTTTTGATGGCAGCTTTTATCAGTTTTGCATCAAAAAAACTGTAGTTAATAACATATGAATTTCCACCCCCTAGTATAGATAATAGCCCCCTTTGTGTCCCCCAGTATAGAAAATGACCCCCTTTGTGTACGCCAGTATAAATAATGGCCCCCTCTGTGCCACCAGTATAAATAATGGCCTTGTTTGTGCCCCCCCTGCAGTATTATAAATTGCCCCCTTGTGGCCCTGGTATTATAAATTACCCTCTTTAGTGCAGGCAAAAAAAAAAAAAACTCATCCACTTGCACACGCTGGAACACTCCTCACTGCAAACAGCAGGACTTGCACTGCCAGTATGATCATGTGCTTCAAGTGAGGAGTAAGTCTTCTGGCATGTTCAATAGAGAACAGAGACATTTGCGAACGCGAATTTTCGCAAATGTTCGCGAACCGCCATAGACTTCAATAGGCAGGCGAATTTTAAAACCCACAGGGACTCTTTCTAGCCACAGTAGTGATGGAAAAGTTGTTTCAAGGGGACTAACACCTGGACTGTGGCATGCCGGAGGGGGATCCATGGCAAAACTCCCATGGAAAATTACATAGTTGACGCAGAGTTGGGTTTTAATCCATAAAGGGCATAAATCACCTAACAATCCTAAAAAATTTTCATAAACGTGGTTTAAAACATCCAGTGTGTGTATACGATCAGGTATGATGTTGTATCGATCAGGTAGTGTAAGGGTTACGCCCGCTTCACAGACATTGACAGACCAAACTCCCCTTTTAATGCACCGCAAACAACCGCAAACAGTCCATTTGCCCAACCGCAAACTCCCCATTTGCACAAGCTAGCCATGTCCCGTTGATGTCATTGAAGGTTTCTTCCTCCACCCAGCCACGTACAACACGAAGGGTCCCCGAAAGGTGAATTTAATTGATTTTTCAAACGGGGAGATGGTTAAAAAAACGCTGGCTCCCTCCCCTTTGTTTGAATCCACGGTCACTGCGTTTGCGCCGTGCAATTTACTTTCACACCCGATATGAGTGGTATTTTCTGTAGTTCTCTTCTCATCAGTTTAATCCCTGTTACGTCCCCAATCTGGGGTCCATTTATTGAATTAATTTTTTGAACGGGGAGATGGTTAAAAAAACGCTGGCTCCCTCCCCTTTGTTTGAATCCACGGTCACTGCGTCTGCGCTGTGCAATTTACTGTCACACCCGATATGAGTGGTATTTTCTGTAGTTCTCTTCTCATCAGTTTAATCCCTGTTACGTCCCCAATCTGGAGTCCATTTATTGAATTGATTTTTCGAACGGGGAGATGGTTAAAAAAACGCTGGCTCCCTCCCCTTTGTTTTAATCCATGGTCACTGCGTCTGCGCCATGCAATTTACTGTCACACCCGATATGAGTGGTATTTTCTGTAGTTCTCTTCTCATCAGTTTAATCCCTGTTACGTCCTATATCAGGGATTGCCTTTTGTGAAAAAATATTTAGGCCGGGTACCTTCGACTGCCTTCACAGTGACAGACCAAACTCTGATACACCAAACTGAATTGATTTTAGGAACCGGGAGATGGAAAAAGCAGCTTGGTCGGTCCTCTTACTCCCAAGTTGGGGCACTGCGCGTGCACGGAGCAATGTGCTGTGACACCCTATATGAGTGGTGTCTTAACTAGTACTATTCCTTTCAGTTTAATCCCTGTTACGTCCCCTATCCGGGGACGTGTGTTGAATTGATTAACCATTGTCGAATTAACGAACCATTACGACATCCCGAAATAATTTTGTTCTGAGTGCTGTACTTGCTTTGTATTGGAATTGATGGGGATTTTTTAAATTGTATGCATTATTTCTAATAAACTATTAAGAGACTTTATTATGATTTTTTTATTTTATGCATTAAAAACCCATACAACTTAAATAAAAAATAAAATAAAAAATAAATAAAAAAATTTATGTTTTTTCTATGAAAAATTATCCTGCCGATCGCTTTTGGTCTGATCATAATGAAGCAACGGCCTTATCATCTGGGGTGTGGCAACATTGCCAACACACTCATAGAGGTGATGATCGCTTCATTGTGATACGCAAGCCCCTTCACCACAACAAGGTAACGATCACGAAGGGGAATTGACACTTGTATGTGCCTTTTTTTTTGTTTTTGCATCCACAGTGCAGCACCAGAGGACAGAAAAATTTGGCATGTACATGCCTGAAAAATAATGGGATTGTTGCAGCCGCTGTTGTAGCAGCGGCTGGAAAAATTGATGTTTCCAGGCAGAAAGGTGACTAAAACATTGCGGCTTGAACCCTAGTTGGTGGCGGAGAATTCACGAAAGTCATCCGGTATGCAGACATTAAATACAGCAGCATGGGGACCATTTTGAGGCCAAGGCATGTCATCAGGCCTTTTGTTAGTCAAACGTATCCCCCACTGTCAGTCCCTTCGGGATCCATGCCTCATTCATCTTAATGAAGGTGAGGTATTCAACACTTTTTTGACAGAGGCGACTTCTCTTGTCAGTGACAATGCCTCCTGCTGCACTCAAGGTCCTTTCTGACAGGACACTTGAAGCGGGGCAGGCCAGAAGTTCTATCGCAAACTGGGATAGCTCAGGCCACAGGTCAAGCCTGCACACCCAGTACTCAAGGGGTTCATCGCTCCTCAGAGTGTCGATATCTGCAGTTAGGGAGAGGTAGTCTGCTACCTGTCGGTCGAGTCGTTCTCCAAGGCTGGATCCCGAAGGGCTGTGGCGATGTGTAGGACTGAAAAAGCTCTGCATGTCCTCCATCAACAACACATCTGTAAAGCGTCCTGTCCTTGCCGCCGTGGTCGTGGTAGGAGGAGGATTACTTTCACCTCTTCCCCAGTTAGATTCCCGTTGTGCTGTGACATCCCCCTTATAAGCTGTGTAAAGCATATTTTTTAGTTTGGTTTTGAACTGCTGCATCCTTTCCGACTTTCGGTAATTTGGTAACATTTCCGCCACTTTCTGCTTATACCGGGGGTCTAGTACAGGTCGTTCTCCTTCATCCTTTTTATACGAGGGTCCCTCAACAGACATGACAGCATGAAAGACCCTATTTGCACAAGGTTGGATGCCGAGCTACTCATTTCCCTTTCCTCCTCCTCACTGATGTCATTGACGGTCTGTTCTTCCCCCCAGCCACGTACAACACCACGGGTACCTGATAGGTGACAACAACGAGCACCCTGGGATGCCTGCTGTGGTTGGTCTTCCTCCTCCTCAAAGCCACATTCCTCCTCTGACTCCTCTTCCTCATACTCCTCTTCCAGCGTTTCCGCCGGTCTGGCAAGCGATGATGACAAGGCTGTTTCTGGTGGTGATGGTGACCACAACTCTTCCTCTTCACACTCATCTACAGCCTGATCCAGCACTCTTTGCAGGGCATGCGCCAGGAAGAAAACAAATGGGATGAGGTCGCTGACTGCGACTGACTAGGTTTGTCACCTCCTCAAAAGGACGCATGAGCCTACAGGCATTGCTCATGAGCGTCCAGTAACGTGGCAAAAAAAATTCCCAGCTCCGCAGAGGCTGTCCTAGCACCCCGGTCATACAAATACTCGTTGACGGCTTTTTCTTGTTGGAGCAGGCGGTCGAACATTAGGAGTGTTGAATTCCAACGTGTTGGGCTGTCGCAAATCAAGCGCCTCACTGGCATGTTGTTTCGCCACTGAATATCGGAAAAGTGCGCCATGGCCGTGTAGGAACGCCTTAAATGGCCACACACCTTCCTGGCCTGTTTGAGGACGTCCTGTAAGCCTGGGTACTTAGACACAAAGCGTTATACGATGAGATTCAACACATGTGCCATGCACGGCACATGTATCAACTTGCCCAAATTCAATGCCGCCAACAAATTGCTTCCATTGTCACACGCCACTTTGCCGATCTCCAGTTGGTGTGGGGTCAGCCACTGATCCACCTGTGCGTTCAGGGCGGACAGGAGTGCTGGTCCAGTGTGGCTCTCTGCTTTCAGGCAAGTCAGTGTGACACTGTCGTATCCGGGATGTGGAATAGCCCCTGGGGAGCTGGGGGGATGCTGTTGATGTGCAGCCAGACGCCGCTGCAGAAGAGGACTTGAGGAGGTTATCGAAGAGGATGGAGTAGGAGGAGTAGAGGAGGTGGCAGTAGGCCTGCCTGCAAGTCGTGGCGGTGTCACCAACTCCGCTGCAGAGCCACGCATTCCATGCTTGGCAGCCGTCAGCAGCTTGACCCAATGCGCAGTGTATGTGATATACCTGCCCTGACCGTGCTTTGCAGACCAGGTATCAGTAGTCAGATGGATCCTTGCCCCAACACTGTATGCCAGAGATGCCATGACTTCCCTTTCAATAACAGAGTAGAGGTTTGGGATTGCCTTTTTTGAAAAAAAAATTTGTCTGGGTACCTTCCACTGTGGTGTCCCAATAGCGAATATTTTTTTTTGAAGGCCTCAGACTCCACCAGCTGGTATGGTAAAAGCTGGCGGGCTAAGAGTTCACTCAAGCCAGCTGTCAGACGCCGGGCAAGGGGGTGACTCTGTGACATTGGCTTCTTACGCTCAAACATTTCCTTGACAGACACCTGACTGTGGGCAGATGAGATGGAACTGCTGAAGGTGAGAGGCGGAGTGGCGGGTGGTTGAGAGGGGGCAAGGAGGATAGCAGTGGTTGACGTGGCTGAAGATACTGGACCAGGAGGAGGATGGTGGCTTTGAGTTTGTGTGCTGCTTGTACTCATGTGTTGATCCCATTCGCAAAGCAGTTGTACTGAGGTGGATGTTGGACTTCCCACGACTCAGTTTCTTTTGGCACAGGTTGCAAATGGCATTGCTGTTATCAGAGGCAGACACACAAAAAAAATGCCACACTGCTGAGCTTTGCGACGGCATTCTGGTGGTGGCAACAGCATGCGTTGATTGGCGTGCTGTCTGGCTGACCCCGGGTGCCGATACATGCTGTCTGACTGTGCCACTAGCTCCTTGCGATGACCTCCCCCTGCTTCCAACTCGTCTCCTCCTTCTCTCTGTCTCCCCTTCTGAACTTTCCCCCTCTTCTTCTTCTCTTCGAGCAGGCACCCACGTGGCATCCACGGACACATCGTCATCATCAACCACTTCACTTGTATCTGACACCTCAGCAGAGGAAGCAGCAGCGGGTACAACATCATCATCATCATCATCATCACACTGTACGTCCATGTGTGTAATCCTGCCTGACTGAGACATATCCCTGTTATCTACATCCTCTGGCAATAATGGTTGTGCATCACTAATTTCATCCAACTGATGTGTAAATAACTCCTCTGACGGATCAAGTGAAGCGGCTGTGGTGGTAGTGGTGGCGGCGGGCGGGAGAGTGGTAACTTGAGAGCAGGTGACCGAAGCTGAGCTGGTGGAGGATGGTGCGTTAAGGTTCTTAGCAGAAGCTGTTGAAGATTGGGTGTCCTGTGTAAACCAGTCAACTATGTCCTCAGAATTTTTTTGGTTCAGGGCACGAGGCCGCTGAACACTGGCATTATTCCAGGGCCAGTGGAAATCACAGCACCACGACCACGACGGCCCCTGCGGGGTGGCCTGCCTCTGCCTGTCATTTTTTTTTTTTAGATAAGTGGTACTATGCGTGCAAGGTATTGTGCCACCCTATATAAGTGGTGGGCAGTGGGCACAGTACAGTCTGTGTGGGCCTGACACACACTGGCTTGCAACTGCGATTATATTTATTACAGAGAAAAAATAAATTGACTTTTTTTATCTGCAAGGTATTGTGACACCCTGTAACGGTATGAGTGGTGGCCTGGCCAGTGGCCACAGTACAGTCTGTGGGCCTGACACACACTGGCTTGCAACTGCGATTATATCACAGAGAAAAAATTAATTGACTTTTTTTTATCTGCAAGGTATTGTGACACCCTGTAACGGTATGAGTGGTGGCCTGGCCAGTGACCACAGTACAGTCTGTGGGCCTGACACACACTGGCTTGCAACTGCGATTATATCACAGAGAAAAAATACATTGACTTTTTTTATCTGCAAGGTATTGTTACACTATTGTGACACCCTGTAACGGTATGAGTAGTGGCCTGACCAGTGACCACAGTACAGTCTGTGGGCCTGACACACACTGGCTTGCAACTGCAATTATATCACAGAGAAAAAATAAATTGACTTTTTTTTATCTGCAAGGTATTGTGACACCCTGTAACGGTATGAGTGGTAGCCTGGCCAGTGACCACAGTACAGTCTGTGGGCCTGACACACACTGGCTTGCAACTGCAATTATATCACAGAGAAAAAATAAATTGACTTTTTTTAATCTGCAAGGTATTGTGAGACTATTGTGACAACCTGTAACGGTATGAGTGGTGGCCTGGCCAGTGGCCACAGTACAGTCTGTGGGCCTGACACACACTGGCTTGCAACTGTGATCATATCACAGAGAAAAAATAAATTGACTTTTTTTATCTGCAAGGTATTGTGACACCCTGTAATGGTATGAGTGGTGGCCTGGCCAGTGACCACAGTACAGTCTGTGGGCCTGACACACACTGGCTTGCAACTGCAATTATATTTATTACAGAGAAAAAATAAATTGACTTTTTTTATCTGCAAGGTATTGTGACACCCTGTAATGGTATGAGTGGTGGCCTGGCCAGTGGCCACAGTACAGTCTGTGGGCATGACACACACTGGCTTGCAACTGCGATTATATCACAGAGAAAAAATTTAATTGACTTTTATTTATCTGCAAGGTATTGTGACACTATTGTGACACCCTGTAACGGTATGAGTGGTGGCCTGGCCAGTGACCACAGTACAGTCTGTGGGCCTGACACACACTGGCTTGCAACTGCAATCATATTTATTACAGAGAAAAAATAAATCGACTTTTTTTTTATCTGTTGTGACACCCTGTATGAATGGTGTGTACACAGTACAGTCTGTAGGGGCCAGACACTCACTGGCTTGCAACTGCGGTTATATCACAGAGAAAAAATAAATTGACTTTTTTTATCTGCAAGGTGACACCCTGTAACGGGTATGAGTGGTGGCCTGCTCTCCAGTATGAGAACGCAACCAAACGGAATGGAATGTATTTTGGAGCACTCTGTTCTATTCAGTTACGTTTTGTCCCTATTGACAATGAATGGGGACAAAACTGAAGCGTTTTTTTCCGGTATTGAGACCCTATGACGGATCTAAATACCGGAAAATATGAAACCTAGTGTAAAAGTAGCCTAAGTGGCCGTTAAAAATGGTCCCATGATAAATTAGTCTTGTTCAGTGTTTGCCAACCAGAGTTCTGTGAAACCCTACAGTTTCATAGAACCTATTTAGGAAGTTCATCAGAAGACAAGAGCAAGATCTGTAACTTTTATCCCATTGGCCAATACAGTGGGTTTACTGGAAATTAGGGGTGAAACTATTGTATTGTGCAGCTAAAGTACAGTATAATGCAAACCTAAAAACTCAGAAACAATTGAGCACATGCATTGGATTTTCAAATCTGTAGCATGCCCTTTCAACTATTGTACTCTACCAGATTTGTTATAAAGGTCACCCATTGTTAGGAAGCGGGTCAAAGCCTTTGCCAAATCCACATCATAATTTGGAGAAAAATCAGATTGAGACATTTGAAGATTTTATTGTGAATTTCAGTTCACTTGCAGGGGATACCACTTGTTGCATGGGCTGATGGCTTTTTTTAAATAAATTTATTTATTCAGTTTTTTTTCCCTTCATAATACAAAGTTTAAAGGGCTTCTGTCACCCCACTAAACTCTTTTTTTTTGTTGGCTTCTTATAATCCCTATACAGCGATATAAATGAATACATAATGTTATTAGTCATTTTGGTTCAGTAGATCATGAATAAAACGTACTTTTATAATATGTAAATCACCTGTCTACCAGCAAGTAGGGCGGCTACTTGCTGGTAGCAGCCTCATCCTCCTATCGTATAGACGCCCCCTCCGCATGTTGATTGACAGGGCCAGCGAATGCGATCGTCCTCTGGCTGGCCCTGTCTGCTACCAAGATCTCACGCCTGCGCCGTAACGGTATTCAGTTGGCGCAGGCGCACTGAGAGGAGGACGCTCGCTCGGCCGCTCCATCCTCAGTGCGCCTGCACCGGGTGTAGATGTGACGTCATCGGCGCAGGCGCACTGAGGATGGAGCAGCCAAGCGAGCGTCCTCCTCTCAGTGCGCCTGCGCCAACTGAATACCGTTACGGCGCAGGCGCGAGATCTTGGTAGCAGACAGGGCCAGCCAGAGGACGATCGCATTCGCTGGCCCTGTCAATCAACATGCGGAGGGGGCGTCTATATTATAGGAGGATGCAGCTGCTACCAGCAAGTAGCCGCCCTACTTGCTGGTAGACAGGTGATTTACATATTATAAAAGTGTGTTTTATTCATGATCTACTGAACCAAAATGACTAATAACATGATGTATTCATATATCGCTGTATAGGGATTATAAGAAGCCAAAAAAAAAAAAATTTAGTGGGGTGACAGAAAGCCCTTTAAGATAACATTTGACAGTACTGAGTCCGAGTACATCCATACACAGTCTGCTTACACAGCAGATATAACACATTATATCTCACATTGAACAGGCAATAAAATACAAATCTAATACATAGTTTACACTATCCAAAATAATTTACAAACTCCCCGTTCAATACTAGAATTGACTCGGATCTTCCACTAGCTATCCATACTTGTCACCCAAACCCCCCTACCCGCCCCCCCCCCCATAGTGGTCATCTCGGTAGAAGTCGCCAATAGTCGTGTCGATATCTCTCCCCCACGCCCCCCCTTTTCTCCCTAATTAATGATGGAAAAGAGCCTAGGACGGCCACTTCCAGTTTATATGGAAGGGATAGTAGGGACTCTGCGCTTAGGAAGCCATAGACCTCTCTCCAATACGATTGCATGCTTGGTCAAGTCCATATCATATTCATGTAGTCAGCAGATTCTTCTCTACATTTCCAACATCTTGAGTCTCGTTCTTTATACATCTTGCTTAGCAATATTGGAGTCAAATATATTCTGTGAATAATATTAAATAAATAAACCTAAAGTTGCTTGAAATCGTTGTTTTTTATATTTTTATATATATTCCCCCATTCTATTGTGTTTGATCCTATATCTTTTGCCCATTTTTTCTCACTGTTAAACTTGAATATTTTCCCCAATCCCTTCCTTATTATCCTGTAAACTTGAGAGGTGGTCAACCTTGTTGTTGTGTGTTGATAACAAAAGTCTATAAATTTGTGTTTTGTAGTAATAATGTACTCTCTTTTTTGTGTTGCTTCAAATGCATGTTTTAATTGGTAATAGCGATATTGACTCAATAAATCTATATTTATTCCAGGGCATAATTCTTTTACTGCTCTTATTGTCCCATCCTTTACTAACTGTGATACATAAATAATACCGTGATTTTCCCAATATTTATAATCTGTGATTAATTGGAATTCTACAATATTGCTATTACACCACAGAGGTGAAAAATACAGTTGCAAGAAAAAGTATGTGAACCCTTTGGAATGATATGGATTTCTGCACAAATTGGTCATAAAATGGGATCTGATCTTCATCTAAGTCACAACAATAGACCATCACAGTCTGCTTAAACTAATAACACACAAATAAAATAAATGTTACCATGTTTTTATTGAACACACCATGTAAACATTCACAGTGCAGGTGGAAAAAGTATGTGAACCCCCAGACTAATGACATCTCCAAGAGCTAATAGGAGTGAGGTGTCAGCCAACTGGAGTCCAATCAATGAGATGAGATTAGAGGTGTTGGTTACAGCTGTCCTGCCCTATAAAACACACACACACTAGTTCTGGGTTTGCTTTTTACAAGATGCATTGCCTGATGTGAATGATGCCTGGCACAAAAAAGCTCTCAGAAGACCTACGATTAAGAATTGTTGACTTGCATAAAGCTGGATTATAAGGGTTATAAAAGTATCTCCAAAAGCCTTGCTGTTCATTAGTCCACGGTAAGAAAAATTGTCTATAAATGGAGAAAGTTCAGCACTGCTGCTACTCTCCCTAGGAGTGGCCGTCCTGAAAAGATGACTGCAAGAGCACAGCACAGACTGCTCAATGAGGTGAAGAAGAATCCTAGAGTGTCAGCTAAAGACTTACAGAAGTCTCTGGCATATGCTAACATACCTGTTAGCGAATCTACGATACATAAAACACTAAACAAGAATGGATTTCATGGGAGGATACCACAGAGGAAGCCACTGCTGTCCAAAAAAACCATTGCTGCACGTTTACAGTTTGAACAAGAGTACCTGGATGTTCCTCAGCAGTACTGGCAAAATATTCTGTGGACAGATGAAGCCAAAATTTAGTTGTTTGGAAGAAACACACAACACTATGTGTGGAGAAAAAGAGGCAGAGCACACCAACAACAAAACCTCATCCCAACTGTGAAGTATGGTGGTGGGGGCATCGTGGTTCGGGGCTGCTTTGCTGCGTCAGGGCCTGGATGGATTGCTATCATCGAAGGAAAAATGAATTCCCAAGTTTATCAAGACAATTTGCAGGAGAACTTCTGTCCACCAACTGAAGCTCAACAGAAGATGGGTTTTGCAACAGGACAACGACCCAAAGCATAGAAGTAAATCAACAACAGAATGTCTTAAACAGAAGAAAATACGCCTTCTGGAGTGGCCCAGTCAGAGTCCTGACCTCAACCCGATTGAGATGCTGTGGCATGACCTCAAGAAAGTGATTCACACTAGACATCCCAAGAAAATTGTTGAACTGAAACAGAGGACTGGTCAAGAATTACTCCTGACCGTTGTGCACGTCTGATCTGCAACTACAGGAAACGTTTGGTTGAAGTTATTGCTGCCAAAGGAGGTTCAACCAGTTATTAAATCCAAGGGTTCACATACTTTTTCCACCTGCACTGGGAATGTTTACAAGGTGTGTGTGTAATTGTCTATTGTTGTGACTTAGATGAAGATCAGATCACATTTTATGACCAATTTGTGCAGAAATCCATATCATTGTAAAGGGTTCACATACTTTTTCTTTCAACTGTATAAGGTGTTCGAGATTACCAATATTCTTTTTATCTTTCCCCAAGACAGGTCCACCATTCGACATATTGGGCATTTTTTCCCTTTATTTTTAATAAATCCCGTCTCCAATATGCTGAATATATTATACCTTGGGCCAATAAAACCCCCTTCCAGATATTATTTGATATTATTTCCCCCTGACTTTATCCACTGGACTTGGGAGGCTAAATAATATCCCTGGAAGAAAGGGACCGATAGTCCTCCATCCTCCTCTGCTAACCAGAGATATTTTTGTTTGAGTTTTACCCTTTTTCTTCCCCAGATTAAGTCATTCAGCAGCCATTCCAGATGGTTGAAAAAAACAATCCTCTATCCAGACTGGACAGGCCGCCAAAATATACAAAATCTGGGGAAGCAAAATCATTTTTATCAATGCAATTCTATCCGCCTGTCCGATTAATAGCTTCTGCCAAACACTGATTTTACTTTTACATCTAGTCAAAAGGGGAGTAACATTCAAACTCACAAAGTCTAATATACTCGGACTCAACTTTATGCCCAGATATTCCCTGGATTCCATGGTTTTTAAGACCATAATTCCTGAGGAGTTCGATGGTCTTTCCTGGTCAAGTGGTAACAGTACTGATTTTGCCCAGTTAACTTTATATCCGGAAATATCACTGAACTTATTTACTAATTCCATAAGATGGGGCAATTGTAATATTGGGTTCTCCAAGACAATCAGGATATCGTCTACGTACATACTTATCTTATCAGAGGTCCCCTTCATACCAAAGCTGCAGATCTGCTTGTCCGCTCTAATTTTGGCTGCCAATGGTTCTATAAATAGAGCAAACAATAAAGGGGAAAGAGGACATCCCTGTCTTGTTCCTCTATACAGCTCTATTTGCTCGGACCATATTCCATTGATATAAATTCTGGCGATTATATAGGATCTAAACCCATCTTATAAAGTATTTACCCAGGTTCATCCGATACATTATTTTCCAGAGATATTCCCATTCCACCCTGTCGAACGCCTTCTCAGCATCCAATGACAGGATGGAGCGGGAAACGGCCCCATGCTCAACCTGCATATTTAAGAAAGCTCTGTGTATGCTAGATTGTAGCAATCTCTTGGGTATAAATCAGGTTTGATCTGGATGGATTAGCCTTTCAATGACTCCCTTTAGTCTATTAGCGAATATTTTTGCGCAGATTTTATAATCTGTATTTAAGAGGGAGATCGGGCGATACTCACCGATCTCTCTCTCATCTTTGTCCTTTTTCAGGATAAGTGTAATCACTGCTTCGGATAAGGACACAGGGAGCTCACCTGTCTGATAAGTGTTATTTAGAACTTGTAATAACATTGGCAGAATTGTGTCCCCATATTGGCGATAGATTTCGAACGGAAGTCCGTCTGTACCTGGGGAAGAGTTTCCCTGAATAGTCCCAACCGCCTCTAATAATTCCTTTAATTCTATAGGTCGGTTTAATATTTCACACTCTTGCTCTGTTAATTTTGGGAGGTTGATATCCTCCAAGAACTTTTCAACGTCTCCATCCTGCTTGTTTTTGTTATTTGTATACAGTCATGTGAAAAAATTAGGACACCCTTTGAAAGCATGTGGTTTTTTGTAACATTTTTAATAAAAGGTTATTTCATCTCCGTTTCAACAATACAGAGAGATTAAAGTAATCCGACTAAACAAAGAAAACTGAAGAAAAGTCTTTTCAAGATCTTCTGTAAATGTCATTCTACAAAAATGCCTATTCTAACTGAGGAAAAAGATAGGACACCCTCACATGTATTCCCTCTTAAATTGGCTCAGATCTCACACAGGTATATCACACCAGGTGCACATAATTAGTAGATCGTTACTCTGCATGTTGAATGAGGCTTGCCCTATTTAAACCTCAGACATTTAGTTTGGTGTGCTCCTGACTGTTGAAGTGAGAGTGAGCACCATGGTGAGAGCAAAAGAGCTGTCAGAGGACTTCAGAAAAAAGATTGTAGCAGCCTATGAGTCTGGGAAGGGATTTAAAAAGATCTCAAAAGATTTTGAAATCAGCCATTCCACTGTCCGGAAGATAGTCTACAAGTGGAGGGCTTTCAAAACAACTGCCAACATGCCCAGGACTGGTCGCCCCAGCAAGTTCACCCCAAGAGCAGACCGCAAGATGCTAAAAGAGGTCTCCAAAAACCCTAAAGTGTCATCTCGAGAACTACAGCAGGCTCTGGCTACTGTTGATGTAGAAGTACATGCCTCTACAATCAGAAAGAGACTGTACAAGTTTAACTTGCATGGGAGGTGTGCAAGGAGGAAACCTTTGCTTTCCAAGAGAAACATCGAGGCCAGACTGACATTTGCCAAAGATAAAGTTGACAAAGACCAGGACTAGGGATGAGCGAACTCGAACTGTATAGTTCGGGTTCGTACCGAATTTTGGGGTGTCCGTGACACGGACCCGAACCCGGACATTTTCGTAAAAGTCCGGGTTCGGGTTCGGTGTTCGTCGCTTTCTTCGCGCTTTTGTGACGCTTTCTTGGCGCTTTTTGAAAGGCTGCAAAGCAGCCAATCAACAAGCGTCATACTACTTGCCCCAAGAGGCCATCACAGCCATGCCTACTATTGGCATGGCTGTGATTGGCCAGAGCACCATGTGACCCAGCCTCTATTTAAGCTGGAGTCACATAGCGCCGCCCGTCACTCTGCTCTGATTAGCGTAGGGAGAGGTTGCGGCTGCGACAGTAGGGCGAGATTAGGCAGATTAACTCCTCCAAAGGACTTGATTAACTGATCGATCTGCAGCTGTGGATCATTGAGCTGCTGATCCTCAATTGCTCACTGTTTTTAGGCTGCCCAGACCGTTTGTCAGTCACATTTTTCTGGGGTGATCGGCGGCCATTTTGTGTCTTGTGGTGCGCCAGCACAAGCTGCGACCAAGTGCATTTAACCCTCAATGGTGTGGTTGTTTTTTGGCTAAAGCCTACATCAGGGTGAAGCTGTCACACCAAGTGCATTTAACCAGCAATAGTCTGTTCATTTTTTGGCCATATACAAAATCAGGGGCAAGCTGCGCCTGTCACCAAGTGCATTTAACCCTCAATGGTGTGGTTGTTTTTTGGCTAAAGCCTACATCAGGGTGAAGCTGTCACACCAAGTGCATTTAACCAGCAATAGTCTGTTCATTTTTTGGCCATATACAAAATCAGGGGCAAGCTGCGCCTGTCACCAAGTGCATTTAACCCTCAATGGTGTGGTTGTTTTTTGGCTAAAGCCTACATCAGGGTGAAGCTGTCACACCAAGTGCATTTAACCAGCAATAGTCTGTTCATTTTTTGGCCATATACAAAATCAGGGGCAAGCTGCGCCTGTCACCAAGTGCATTTAACCCTCAATGGTGTGGTTGTTTTTTGGCTAAAGCCTACATCAGGGTGAAGCTGTCACACCAAGTGCATTTAACCAGCAATAGTCTGTTCATTTTTTGGCCATATACAAAATCAGGGGCAAGCTGCGCCTGTCACCAAGTGCATTTAACCCTCAATGGTGTGGTTGTTTTTTGGCTAAAGCCTACATCAGGGTGAAGCTGTCACACCAAGTGCATTTAACCAGCAATAGTCTGTTTATTTTTTGGCCATATACTACATCAGGGGCAAGCTGCGCCCGTCACCAAGTGCATTTAACCCTCAGTAGTGTGGTTGGTCAAGCTGTGACACCAAGTGCATTTAACCAGCAATAGTCTGTTCATTTTTTGGCCATATACTACATCAGGGGCAAGCTGCGCCCGTCACCAAGTGCATTTAACCAGCAATAGTGTGGTTATTTTTTGGCCATATCCCAGTCTAATTCTGTCACTAAATCCATACCGGTCACCCAGCGCCTAAATACTAGGCCTCAAATTTATATCCCGCTAAATCTCTCGTTACCGCTGTCCTGTTGTAGCTGGGAAAGTTATTTAGTGTCCGTCAAAGCACATTTTTTGTTCTGGGTTGAAGTACAATTCCCAATTTAGCAATTTCATAATTTAGTGGTTTCTGCTATATCAGAGCTATTTGAAATCTATCCCTAAAAGGGTATATAATATTCAAGGTGCACATTGGGTCATTCAGAATAACTTCACACACACCCGCTACTGTGTATTTTCAAGTCTAATTCTGTCACTAAACCCATACCTGTCACCCAGCGCCTAAATACTAGGCCTCAAATTTATATCCTGCTAAATCTCTCGTTACCGCTGTCCTGTTGTAGCTGGGAAAGTTATTTAGTGTCCGTCAAAGCACATTTTTTGTTCTGGGTTGAAATACAATTCCCAATTTAGCAATTTCATAATTTAGTGGTTTCTGCTATATCAGAGCTATTTGAAATCTATCCCTAAAAGGGTATATAATATTCAAGGTGCACATTGGGTCATTCAGAATAACTTCACACACACCCGCTACTGTGTATTTCCAAGTCTAATTCTGTCACTAAACCCATACCTGTCACCCAGCGCCTAAATACTAGGCCTCAAATTTATATCCTGCTAAATCTCTCGTTACCGCTGTACTGTTGTTGCTTGGAAAGATATTTAGTGTCCGTCAAAGCACATTTTTTGTTCTGGGTTGAAGTACAATTCCCAATTTAGCAATTTCATAATTTAGTGGTTTCTGCTATATCAGAGCTATTTGAAATCTATCCCTAAAAGGGTATATAATATTCAAGGTGCACATTGGGTCATTCAGAATAACTTCACACACACCCGCTACTGTGTATTTTCAAGTCTAATTCTGTCACTAAACCCATACCTGTCACCCAGCGCCTAAATACTAGGCCTCAAATTTATATCCTGCTAAATCTCTCGTTACCGCTGTCCTGTTGTAGCTGGGAAAGTTATTTAGTGTCCGTCAAAGCACATTTTTTCTTCTGGGTTGAAATACAATTCCCAATTTAGCAATTTCATAATTTAGTGGTTTCTGCTATATCAGAGCTATTTGAAATCTATCCCTAAAAGGGTAGATCATATTGAAGGTGCACATAGGGTCATTCAGAATAACTTCACACACACCCGCTACTGTGTATTTCCAAGTCTAATTCTGTCACTAAACCCATACCTGTCACCCAGCGCCTAAATACTAGGCCTCAAATTTATATCCCGCTAAATCTCTCGTTACCGCTGTCCTGTTGTAGCTGGGAAAGTTATTTAGTGTCCGTCAAAGCACATTTTTTGTTCTGGGTTGAAGTACAATTCCCAATTTAGCAATTTCATAATTTAGTGGTTTCTGCTATATCAGAGCTATTTGAAATCTATCCCTAAAAGGGTATATAATATTCAAGGTGCACATTGGGTCATTCAGAATAACTTCACACACACCCGCTACTGTGTATTTTCAAGTCTAATTCTGTCACTAAACCCATACCTGTCACCCAGCGCCTAAATACTAGGCCTCAAATTTATATCCTGCTAAATCTCTCGTTACCGCTGTACTGTTGTTGCTGGGCAAGATATTTAGTGTCCGTCAAAGCACATTTTTTGTTCTGGGTTGAAATACAATTCCCAATTTAGCAATTTCATAATTTAGTGGTTTCTGCTATATCAGAGCTATTTGAAATCTATCCCTAAAAGGGTAGATCATATTGAAGGTGCACATTGGGTCATTCAGAATAACTTCACACACACCCGCTACTGTGTATTTCCAAGTCTAATTCTGGCACTAAACCCATACCTGTCACCCAGCGCCTAAATACTAGGCCTCAAATTTATATCCCGCTAAATCTGTCCTTAGTGCTGTAGCTGGGCGAGTTATTTAGTGTCCGTTCAAGCACATTTCTTGTTCTGGGTTGAAATACAATTCCCAATTTAGCAATTTCATAATTTAGTGGTTTCTGCTATATCAGAGCTATTTGAAATCTATCCCTAAAAGGGTATATAATATTCAAGGTGCACATAGGGTCATTCAGAATAACTTCACACACACGCTTCTGTGCATTTCCAAGTCTAATTCTGTCACTAAATCCATACCGGTCACCCAGCGCCTAAATACTAGGCCTCAAATTTATATCCCGCTGAATTTGAATACAATACATTGGGCCAAATAATATATTTGTTGTTGTGGTGAACCATAACAATGAGAAAAACATCTAGTAAGGGACGCGGACGTGGACATGGTCGTGGTGGTGTTAGTGGACCCTCTGGTGCTGGGAGAGGACGTGGCCGTTCTGCCACATCCACACGTCCTAGTGTACCAACTACCTCAGGTCCCAGTAGCCGCCAGAATTTACAGCGATATATGGTGGGGCCCAATGCCGTTCTAAGGATGGTAAGGCCTGAGCAGGTACAGGCATTAGTCAATTGGGTGGCCGACAGTGGATCCAGCACGTTCACATTATCTCCCACCCAGTCTTCTGCAGAAAGCGCACAGATGGCGCCTGAAAACCAACCCCATCAGTCTGTCACATCACCCCCATGCATACCAGGGAAACTGTCTCAGCCTCAAGTTATGCAGCAGTCTCTTATGCTGTTTGAAGACTCCGCTGGCAGGGTTTCCCAAGGGCATCCACCTAGCCCTTCCCCAGCGGTGAAAGACATAGAATGCACTGACGCACAACCACTTATGTTTCCTGATGATGAGGACATGGGAATACCACCTCAGCATGTCTCTGATGATGACGAAACACAGGTGCCAACTGCTGCGTCTTTCTGCAGTGTGCAGACTGAACAGGAGGTCAGGGATCAAGACTGGGTGGAAGACGATGCAGGGGACGATGAGGTCCTAGACCCCACATGGAATGAAGGTCGTGCCACTGACTTTCACAGTTCGGAGGAAGAGGCAGTGGTGAGACCGAGCCAACAGCGTAGCAAAAGAGGGAGCAGTGGGCAAAAGCAGAACACCCGCCGCCAAGAGACTCCGCCTGCTACTGACCGCCGCCATCTGGGACCGAGCACCCCAAAGGCAGCTTCAAGGAGTTCCCTGGCATGGCACTTCTTCAAACAATGTGCTGACGACAAGACCCGAGTGGTTTGCACGCTGTGCCATCAGAGCCTGAAGCGAGGCATTAACGTTCTGAACCTGAGCACAACCTGCATGACCAGGCACCTGCATGCAAAGCATGAACTGCAGTGGAGTAAACACCTTAAAACCAAGGAAGTCACTCAGGCTCCCCCTGCTACCTCTTCTGCTGCTGCCGCCTCGGCCTATTCTGCTGCTGCCGCCTCGGCCTCTTCCTCCGCCTCTGGAGGAACGTTGGCACCTGCCGCCCAGCAAACAGGGGATGTACCACCAACACCACCACCTCCGTCACCAAGCGTCTCAACCATGTCACACGCCAGCGTTCAGCTCTCCATCTCACAAACATTTGATAGAAAGCGTAAATTCCCACCTAGCCACCCTCGATCCCTGGCCCTGAATGCCAGCATTTCTAAACTACTGGCCTATGAAATGCTGTCATTTAGGCTGGTGGACACAGACAGCTTCAAACAGCTCATGTCGCTTGCTGTCCCACAGTATGTTGTTCCCAGCCGGCACTACTTCTCCAAGAGAGCCGTGCCTTCCCTGCACAACCAAGTATCCGATAAAATCAAGTGTGCACTGCGCAACGCCATCTGTGGCAAGGTCCACCTAACCACAGATACGTGGACCAGTAAGCACGGCCAGGGACGCTATATCTCCCTAACTGCACACTGGGTAAATGTAGTGGCAGCTGGGCCCCAGGCGGAGAGCTGTTTGGCGCACGTCCTTCCGCCGCCAAGGATCGCAGGGCAACATTCTTTGCCTCCTGTTGCCACCTCCTCCTTCTCGGCTTCCTCCTCCTCTTCTTCCACCTGCTCATCCAGTCAGCCACACACCTTCACCACCAACTTCAGCACAGCCCGGGGTAAACGTCAGCAGGCCATTCTGAAACTCATATGTTTGGGGGACAGGCCCCACACCGCACAGGAGTTGTGGCGGGGTATAGAACAACAGACCGACGAGTGGTTGCTGCCGGTGAGCCTCAAGCCCGGCCTGGTGGTGTGTGATAATGGGCGAAATCTCGTTGCAGCTCTGGGACTAGCCAATTTGACGCACATCCCTTGCTTGGCGCATGTGCTGAATTTGGTGGTGCAGAAGTTCATTCACAACTACCCCGACATGTCAGAGCTGCTGCATAAAGTGCGGGCCGTCTGTTCGCGCTTCCGGCGTTCACATCCTGCTGCTGCTCGCCTGTCTGCGCTACAGCGTAACTTCGGCCTTCCCGCTCACCGCCTCATATGCGACGTGCCCACCAGGTGGAACTCCACCTTGCACATGCTGGACAGACTGTGCGAGCAGCAGCAGGCCATAGTGGAGTTTCAGCTGCAGCACGCACGGGTCAGTCGCACTACAGAACAGCACCACTTCACCACCAATGACTGGGCCTCCATGCGAGACCTGTGTGCCCTGTTGCGCTGTTTCGAGTACTCCACCAACATGGCCAGTGGCGATGACACCGTTATCAGCGTTACAATACCACTTCTATGTCTCCTTGAGAAAACACTTAGGGCGATGATGGAAGAGGAGGTGGCCCAGGAGGAGGAGGAGGAGGAGGAGGAAGAGGGGTCATTTTTAGCACTTTCAGGCCAGTCTCTTCGAAGTGACTCAGAGGGAGGTTTTTGGCAACAGCAGAGGCCAGGTACAAATGTGGCCAGACAGGGCCCACTACTGGAGGACGAGGAGGACGAGGATGAGGAGGAGGTGGAGGAGGATGAGGATGAAGCATGGTCACAGCGGGGTGGCACCCAACGCAGCTCGGCTCCATCACTGGTGCGTGGCTGGGGGGAAAGGCAGGACGATGACGATACGCCTCCCACAGAGGACAGCTTGTCCTTATCCCTGGGCAGCCTGGCACACATGAGCGACTACATGCTGCAGTGCCTGCGCAACGACAGCAGAGTTGCCCACATTTTAACCTGTGCGGACTACTGGGTTGCCACCCTGCTGGATCCACGCTACAAAGACAATGTGCCCACCTTACTTCCTGCACTGGAGCGTGATAGGAAGATGCGCGAGTACAAGCGCACGTTGGTAGACGCGCTACTGAGAGCATTCCCAAATGTCACAGGGGAACAAGTGGAAGCCCAAGGCCAAGGCAGAGGAGGAGCAAGAGGTCGCCAAGGCAGCTGTGTCACGGCCAGCTCCTCTGAGGGCAGGGTTAGCATGGCAGAGATGTGGAAAACTTTTGTCAACACGCCACAGCTAACTGCACCACCACCTGATACGCAACGTGTTAGCAGGAGGCAACATTTCACTAACATGGTGGAACAGTACGTGTGCACACCCCTCCACGTACTGACTGATGGTTCGGCCCCATTCAACTTCTGGGTCTCTAAATTGTCCACGTGGCCAGAGCTAGCCTTTTATGCCTTGGAGGTGCTGGCCTGCCCGGCAGCCAGCGTTTTGTCTGAACGTGTATTCAGCACGGCAGGGGGCGTCATTACAGACAAACGCAGCCGCCTGTCTACAGCCAATGTGGACAAGCTGACGTTCATAAAAATGAACCAGGCATGGATCCCACAGGACCTGTCCGTCCCTTGTCCAGATTAGACATTAACTACCTCCCCATAACCATATATTATTGGACTCCAGGGCACTTCCTCATTCAATCCTATTTTTATTTTCATTTTACCATTATATTGCGATGCTACCCAAAGTTGAATGAACCTCTCCTCTGCCTGTGTGCTAGGCCTAAATATATGCCAATGGACTGTTGCAGTGGTGGCTGACATGAAGCCTGATTCTCTGCTATGACATGCAGACTAATTCTCTGCTGACATGAAGCCAGATTGTCTGTTACGGGACCTCTCTCCTCTGCCTGGGTGCTGGGCCTAAATTTATGACAATGGACTGTTGCAGTGGTGGCTGACGTGAAGCCTCATTCTCTGCTATGACATGCAGACTGATTCTCTGCTGACATGAAGCCAGATTGTCTGTTACGGGACCTCTCTGCTCTGCCTGTGTGCTAGGCCTAAATATATGCCAATGGACTGTTGCAGTGGTGGCTGACGTGAAGCCTGATTCTCTGCTATGATATGAAGACTGATTCTCTGCTGACATGAAGCCAGATTGTCTGTTACGGGACCTTTCTCCTCTGCCTGGGTTCTGGGCCTAAATTTATGAAAATTGACTCTTACAGTGGTGGGTGACGTGAAGCCTGATTCTCTGCTATGATATGAAGACTGATTCTCTGCTGACATGAAGCCAGATTGTCTGTTACGGGACCTTTCTCCTCTGCCTGGGTTCTGGGCCTAAATTTATGAAAATTGACTCTTACAGTGGTGGGTGACGTGAAGCCTGATTCTCTGCTATGATATGAAGACTGATTCTCTGCTGACATGAAGCCAGATTGTCTGTTACGGGACCTTTCTCCTCTGCCTGGGTTCTGGGCCTAAATTTATGAAAATTGACTCTTACAGTGGTGGGTGACGTGAAGCCTGATTCTCTGCTATGATATGAAGACTGATTCTCTGCTGACATGAAGCCAGATTGTCTGTTACGGGACCTTTCTCCTCTGCCTGGGTTCTGGGCCTAAATTTATGAAAATTGACTCTTACAGTGGTGGGTGACGTGAAGCCTGATTCTCTGCTATGATATGAAGACTGATTCTCTGCTGACATGAAGCCAGATTGTCTGTTACGGGACCTTTCTCCTCTGCCTGGGTTCTGGGCCTAAATTTATGAAAATTGACTCTTACAGTGGTGGGTGACGTGAAGCCTGATTCTCTGCTATGATATGAAGACTGATTCTCTGCTGACATGAAGCCAGATTCTCTGTTACGGGACCTCTCTCCTCTGCCTGGGTGCTGGGCCTAAATTTATGACAATGGACTGTTGCAGTGGTGGCTGACGTGAAGCCTGATTCTCTGCTATGACATGCAGACTGATTCTCTGCTGACATGAAGCCAGATCCTCTGTTACGGGACCTCTCTCCTCTGCCTGTGTGTGTGCTGGGCCTAAATATATGCCAATGGACTGTTGCAGTGGTGGCTGACGTGAAGCCTCATTCTCTGCTATGACATGCAGACTGATTCTCTGCTGACATGAAGCCAGATTCTCTGTTACGGGACCTCTCTCCTCTGCCTGTGTGTGTGCTGGGCCTAAATATATGCCAATGGACTGTTGCAGTGGTGGCTGACGTGAAGCCTCATTCTCTGCTATGACATGCAGACTGATTCTCTGCTGTCATGAAGCCAGATTGTCTGTTACGGGACCTCTCTGCTCTGCCTGTGTGCTAGGCCTAAATATATGCCAATGGACTGTTGCAGTGGTGGGTGACGTGAAGCCTCATTCTCTGCTATGACATGCAGACTAATTCTCTGCTGACATGAAGACAGATTCTCTGTTACGGGACCTCTCTCCTCTGCCTGTGTGTGTGCTGGGCCTAAATATATGCCAATGGACTGTTGCAGTGGTGGCTGACGTGAAGCCTGATTCTCTGCTATGACATGCAGACTGATTCTCTGCTGACATGAAGCCAGATCCTCTGTTACGGGACCTCTCTCCTCTGCCTGTGTGTGTGCTGGGCCTAAATATATGCCAATGGACTGTTGCAGTGGTGGCTGACGTGAAGCCTCATTCTCTGCTATGACATGCAGACTGATTCTCTGCTGACATGAAGCCAGATTCTCTGTTACGGGACCTCTCTGCTCTGCCTGTGTGCTAGGCCTAAATATATGCCAATGGACTGTTGCAGTGGTGGGTGACGTGAAGCCTCATTCTCTGCTATGACATGCAGACTAATTCTCTGCTGACATGAAGACAGATTCTCTGTTACGGGACCTCTCTCCTCTGCCTGTGTGTGTGCTGGGCCTAAATATATGCCAATGGACTGTTGCAGTGGTGGCTGACGTGAAGCCTGATTCTCTGCTATGACATGCAGACTGATTCTCTGCTGACATGAAGCCAGATCCTCTGTTACGGGACCTCTCTCCTCTGCCTGTGTGTGTGCTGGGCCTAAATATATGCCAATGGACTGTTGCAGTGGTGGCTGACGTGAAGCCTCATTCTCTGCTATGACATGCAGACTAATTCTCTGCTGACATGAAGACAGATTCTCTGTTACGGGACCTCCCTCCTCTGCCTGGGTGCTGGGCCTAAATATATGCCAATGGACTGTTGCAGTGGTGGCTGACGTGAAGCCTCATTCTCTGCTATGACATGCAGACTAATTCTCTGCTGACATGAAGACAGATTCTCTGTTACGGGACCTCTCTCCTCTGCCTGGGTGCCGGGGCCTAAATATCTGAGAATGGACTGTTCCAGTGGTGGGTGACGGGAAGCCAGATTCTCTGCTATGGAACCTCTCTCCAATTGATTTTGGTTAATTTTTATTTATTTAATTTTTATTTTAATTCATTTCCCTATCCACATTTGTTTGCAGGGGATTTACCTACATGTTGCTGCCTTTTGCAGCCCTCTAGCTCTTTCCTGGGCTGTTTTACAGCCTTTTTAGTGCCGAAAAGTTCGGGTCCCCATTGACTTCAATGGGGTTCGGGTTCGGGACGAAGTTCGGATCGGGTTCGGATCCCGAACCCGAACATTTCCGGGATGTTCGGCCGAACTTCTCGAACCCGAACATCCAGGTGTTCGCTCAACTCTAACCAGGACTTCTGGAATAATGTTCTTTGGACAGATGAGTCCAAAATTGAATTATTTGGACACAACAGCAGAGGACATGTTTGGCGTAAACCAAACACAGCATTCCAAGAAAAGAACCTCATACCAACTGTGAAGCATGGAGGTGGAAGTGTCATGGTTTGGGGCTGCTTTGCTGCAGCAGGACCTGGTCAGCTCACCATCATAGAATCCACGATGAATTCTACTGTGTATCAGAAGGTGCTTGAAGAACATGTGAGACCATCAGTTAGAAAATTAAAGCTAAAGCTGAAACTGGACCATGCAACATGACAATGACCCAAAACATACTAGTAAATCAACCAAAGATTGGCTGAAAAAGAAGAAATGGAGAGTCCTGGAATGGCCAAGTCAAAGTCCAGATTTGAATCCCATTGAGATGCTGTGGGGTGACTTGAAAAGGGCTGTACGTGCAAGAAACCCCTCAAACATCTCACAGCTGAAAAAGTTCTGCATTGAGGAGTGGGGTAAAATTTCCTCAGACCGATGTCGAAGACTGGTAGATGGCTACAAGAACCGTCTCACTGCAGTTATTTCAGCCAAAGGAGGTAACACTCGCTATTAGGGGCAAGGGTGTCCTATCTTTTTCCTCAGTTAGAATAGGCATTTTTGTAGAATGACATTTACAGAAGATCTTGAAAAGACTTTTCTTCAGTTTTCTTTGTTTAGTCGGATTACTTTAATCTCTCTGTATTGTTCAAACGGAGATGAAATAACCTTTTATTAAAAATGTTACAAAAAACCACATGCTTTCAAAGGGTGTCCTAATTTTTTCACATGACTGTATAAGGTTTTGTAATACTCTACAAACTCCCGCTCAATCTCCTCCGGGCACGTGGTAATTTCTCCATTTCCCAACTTAATATTTTTTATTCTATTAATACTTTTTTGGTTTTGGATCAAGGATGAGAGAAGATTTCCTGCTTGAATTAAATATTTAGCTCCTGTAAAAAATACCCTGTGTTGTGCTTTTTCAATTAAATAGTTTTTGTATTCCAATCTAGCTTCCTCAAAATGTGATTGGGCAGTAACATTTATGTTGTTAACTAACTGTCCCTGCAGGTTCTGGACCCTTTTTTTAGAAGATAATTCTTTTGCTGCATATTCTTTTTTTTTCCAGTTTGGCTGATGGTCTAATTGTATATCTTTAGGGTTTACCCAGGAGGGGAAAATTTTTGGAATTCCTCTATAGTAAAGAAGTGTGAGGCATGTTCTGATACCACAGTCAGCCCTAAAGGTCTAGGAGAAAAAACATTTGGAGCTGTCTTAAGGTCTATATCTTTGAATCAAAATGTATTATAGTTTATTGATGATATGGGGTTTGGGCCCCAAGAATAATTTCCTCTGGTGGGCCCAAGTAATTCCTGTCAAACCCTGCTGTAAAGTAGCAAGAACATGAAAAAATATTAGTATATCACCAATATTTGAATGCAGATTTGTAACTTTAAGGCTGTAGGAGCATTTACAAAATATAATGTGTCATATATAATGCAATAATTATATAATAATATAATCTTCCTATGTTGAAGATGTGCTTTCTAGACCCCTCAGGCACCAGATGCAACTGCTAGCTCTGCAGCACCCACATTTAGATGACCAAAAATGTAATACATTTCCATTATACTTTGGGTACCTGTTCTGAAAGATTGTTGAAGCACTACAATTTCATTACCCTACTTCTGTAAAAGTGCATTAGGACATACACCCACACCTATTTAGGAGACAGGTTTTTTTTGTTTTGTTTTTTGGGGGGGGGGCATTTAAAAAAAACTATCTGGTCCTCAGAAGGGCTTAATATTACTTGACTACAGCCTCAAATGAAACACACCAAAGAGATTTCACAGTCTAATTATTTATTCAACAAAAATGAAGCCAACATTAAAAAGCTATGTGTGAAAAACTAAGTAAGGCTACTTTCACATCTGCGTTTTTGCTGGATTTTTTATTTATTTTTTCCACTTCTCTGAGAATTGCATGGTCTGACCTGGATGAGTTTGCTGGGATATGCACTCATAGGAAGAGTGTAAACTGTTAACACAAACCTGCAAACTGCCAAAACTTCTGCTTGTATAGAGGTGCTCACACTTGCTGATGATCAATTAATCAAGAGAATTTGATTAGCAGCACGTACCTGCTTCTTAGCCTTTTAAATTCTATGGAAGCAGTGAGGGTGTACATAGCTCACATACAGCTTCTGCATTTTGGCCTAGTTGTTAAATAGATAATAACACAATGTTTATCTCAGGTTGTATTTACCTAATTTTAAGATCTTCAAAGGAACAGATGTTTTTTTCACTCTCAAAGAGAGTGTACATTGTTTTTTACATGACTGTAGTTAAGGTTGAAAAAGATGCAAGTCCATCAAGTCCAGTCTATAATCCTACAGTGTTTAATCAGTAGAAGGCAAAACCATTAGGATCATATTTGGGGAAGCTATTCCTTCATTTCAAAATGCAAATATGACAGAATAAATTCTTCTATCAATGTCGGTCCCCCAGTGCCTCATATCAGCCCCCAATGCCCCTTTTCAGCCCCCCAGTGCCTCATATCAGCCCCAAATGCCCCTTTTCAGCCCCCCAGTGCCTCATATCAGCCCCCAGTGCCTCATATCAGCCCCCAGTGCCACTCTTCAGCCCCTCAGTGCTCCTCTTCAGCCCCTCAGTAGCCTCTCTTCAGCCCCCAGTGCCTCATATCAGCTCCCCAGTGACCCTCTTCAGCCCCCTAGTTACCCTCTTCAGCCCCCAGTGCCCATCTTCAGCCCCCCAGCAGCCTCTCTTCAGCCCCCAATGCCCCTCTTCAGCCCCCCCATGCCCCTCTTCAGCCCCCAGTGCCTCCATCATCCCCCAAATAAAAAATAAAAAAACACTTACCGTTCCTGCTCCGGATGCTGCCACTCCTCACCACCCCCACTCAGTAATCCTCTTGTAAGTCTGCCATGTGGGCGCAGCCTCATACTGTGCACAGCCTTCACAGTGGAGCACTGAGGACCAGGAAGGAAGAGGTGAGTATAGCGCTTTCAGCTCTTTCCGGCCTTGACAGAACCTCGAGTCGACTTGATTAGGGTGTGCCCAGGCACACCCGGCACACCCTGTGCGCACGCCTATGCTATATAGTGGAGTACACCTTACAAAAAAGTTTCAGTAAAAATTTGAGGCATGAAGATTTCATTCTTATGTACCTTTTAGAATGCACACACATAGAGAGAAAATGGTCAGCCACAAGACTGCTACTACCTCCTAGTTTTAGTGAGCATTCTAATGGTTGCTAAGTTTAAGTTTTTTGTCCTCATTCTTGCTTTTATCCATTTCATCCATATCTATTTCTATATACACTTCAACCAACTGTACCTTTGTTTATTTGCTTTATTTTTGCTTGTTTGATAAATTGCTTGCTGTTGAAATTCATTGTATCACCTGTAACCCATTTAGATTACAAGGTTTCCCGGACATAGACTTGAAAAATCTATACTTTTATCTATTCTGGAATTGTTATTCCTGTTTCTATTCTTTGTTAGATATTTGTAAGAGGACATATAAGTAATAGTTTTCTGAAATCAATTCAATTTACTTTGATCTTAAGCATGATCATACAATAGTATTCAATCATTTCTCCATTATATGTCATTAAGTAATCAAAGGATATACATCTTGTATTTATGATACAATATTCTTCTGCCTTTGAGCATCACACTACCATCTCAGGATAGATCAATACCTTACTTCTCCCTGAACTAAATGTTTATGGCCTGAGAACAAGTCAATACATAATCCACCGAGAAATTCTCATAGGTTTCAATACATAAACATGTTCACAAAGAGTTTGCAAACTGGTCCCCTTGAATCTGATATAAGACTGTAGGTTAAAATATATAAGATATCAACAATGTATGAATATAGGGATGGCTCCCCTGTCTACTGTGATGGAATAGGTGCACCTATCAATTGTGACTCACCCATTCACCGATATATAAATTGTGAATTTAGATATTAAATGAAGGGCACTCACTATCTGCAATCACCTCAAGCTTGCAAGATTTATCTTAAAAAACAACATATAATAAAATGACATATAATAAAATTCATGAAAAAGAACAGATAAAAATAGGACTAGATGTAAACAATAAGCGTAAAAATAATTTGTAAAAAGTAGCCATCATAATTATAATATAGTTTATAAGATGATAAGTATACACTACGTGCAGAATTATTAGGCAAATGAGTATTTTGACCACATCATCCTCTTTATGCATGTTGTCTTACTCCAAGCTGTATAGGCTCGAAAGCCTACTACCAATTAAGCATATTAGGTGATGTGCATCTCTGTAATGAGAAGGGGTGTGGTCTAATGACATCAACACCCTATATCAGGTGTGCATAATTATTAGGCAACTTCCTTTCCTTTGGCAAAATGGGTCAAAAGAAGGACTTGACAGGCTCAGAAAAGTAAAAAATAGTGAGATATCTTGCAGAGGGATGCAGCACTCTTAAAATTGCAAAGCTTCTGAAGCGTGATCATCGAACAATCAAGCGTTTTATTCAAAATAGTCAACAGGGTCGCAAGAAGCGTGTGGAAAAACCAAGGCGCAAAATAACTGCCCATGAACTGAGAAAAGTCAAGCGTGCAGCTGCCAAGATGCCACTTGCCACCAGTTTGGCCATATTTCAGAGCTGCAACATCACTGGAGTGCCCAAAAGCACAAGGTGTGCAATACTCAGAGACATGGCCAAGGTAAGAAAGGCTGAAAGACGACCACCACTGAACAAGACACACAAGCTGAAACGTCAAGACTGGGCCAAGAAATATCTCAAGACTGATTTTTCAAAGGTTTTATGGACTGATGAAATGAGAGTGAGTCTTGATGGGCCAGATGGCTGGATTGGTAAAGGGCAGAGAGCTCCAGTCCGACTCAGACGCCAGCAAGGTGGAGGTGGAGTACTGGTTTGGGCTGGTATCATCAAAGATGAGCTTGTGGGGCCTTTTTGGGTTGAGGATGGAGTCAAGCTCAACTCCCAGTCCTACTGCCAGTTTCTGGAAGACACCTTCTTCAAGCAGTGGTACAGGAAGAAGTCTGCAAGGTAAGAAAAACATGATTTTCATGCAAGACAATGCTCCATCACACGCGTCCAAGTACTCCACAACGTGGCTGGCAAGAAAGGGTATAAAAGAAGAAAATCTAATGACATGGCCTCCTTGTTCACCTGATCTGAACCCCATTGAGAACCTGTGGTCCATCATCAAATGTGAGATTTACAAGGAGGGAAAACAGTACACCTCTCTGAACAGTGTCTGGGAGGCTGTGGTTGCTGCTGCACGCAATGTTGATGGTGAACAGATCAAAACACTGACAGAATCCATGGATGGCAGGCTTTTGAGTGTCCTTGCAAAGAAAGGTGGCTATATTGGTCACTGATTTGTTTTTGTTTTGTTTTTGAATGTCAGAAATGTATATTTGTGAATGTTGAGATGTTATATTGGTTTCACTGGTAAAAATAAATAATTGAAATGGGTATATATTTGTTTTTTGTTAAGTTGCCTAATAATTATGTACAGTAATAGTCACCTGCACACACAGATATCCCCCTAAAATAGCTAAAACTAAAAACAAACTAAAAACTACTTCCAAAAATATTCAGCTTTGATATTAATGAGTTTTTTGGGTTCATTGAGAACATGGTTGTTGTTCAATAATAAAATTAATCCTCAAAAATACAACTTGCCTAATAATTCTGCACTCCCTGTATGTCAATTAATATCAGAGTGCATCAAATACGTTGTTATGTCTGTTGTATTAAATATTCTTTCATTTCACTTTTTTTTTTCAGGACCTCACTGTTCTCAGGTGTACAGTCTACCTTTGCCTGTATGTCCGCATAGGTAAGTTACACAGTTGAGCAATGTAAATATTAGTTACTTACTGTTCACTGCAGGACCAGAGTCAAATGCCGACCGCGGCGTCCCATGTGGTCTTCAGCATGAACTAATCTTACCTCCGTACCTTCTTCTGTAGCAAGCGTTACAATCGCGCTGCTTCACTGTGTAAACTTAAGGATCGCCCAGCATCCCACATGTTCAGTGGGTCCAGAGTTAGATAGCCGGCTGTATGTATATACTCTCGATAGAGAATCCTTTAAACAGTGGGCTTGTAGATGTTGGAGCACTCCATTTGTTATGAATTATAAATGTCTTTACAAGGGTACTTGCTTTTCTTTGGGGGTGTTAATACCCATACGCGTTTCAGAGCTATATACTTGCTACTTTTTCAGTGGTAAATCCCCCTATCGTGTTTGTACCCTTAAGTACACTCTCATAAGTATATCCTGAAGGTTACATCGAAAAGATGGAATGGATAACAGGCCAAACTGGATGGACACATGTCTTTTTTTGGCCTTATATTCTATGTTACTATGTTACTATGATATTATGTTTGTTCCATGGCAATTAATTTATTATTTTCTAATTATTGTTTAAATTGCATCTTCGCCATTAAAGTAATTTTATTGTCCACAATGAGCATATAAACCCATATTTATCTCAAGCGTTTTATATGCGGTTTCTTATAAACCCCCTTTAATTATTATAATATTTATAATATTTCAACTTCTGTCTTCACTTTATGAATCTAAGATTCACACCCAATAGCAAAAGGAAATAATAATAGACATGCAACTGTAAAACATTACTCATAAAATACCATAAAAAATATGGATATATTTCTCAATTCATATTCATTGACGTCGGCTTTATCCACTTCTTTCACTTATATATACTTGCGGTTTTCATGCAATATTTTAATAAACTTATATACTGATAAGTCGACGTCAGAGAAACTTATGAATAGGCTGACTAATGCACAAAATAGTTTGTTGAATAAGGGACTAAAATTCGCACCCAATAATAAATTAAATAAATTTGACATGTATATTGGTGTTGAAAAATGTATATATTATATAAAAATATTACATTAAAAACCCAATAACAATGGATGAAGGTATATTGAAGAAGGACGAGTATCAACATACAGGTTTAAAAAATAAATCTAAAAAATATCCAAGACAGGAGATCAGCCAGGAAATGTCTACTTTTCGTCAAAGTGTGGAATATGACATACGGAATATGAATGATAGAGTTAAACTTGTTAGTAATAATAATCTTACTAAACAAGAAATTGAAACTATCAAACAACTTCAGACACAAGAACAGATGGTCCTCCATCCTGCAGATAAGGGTGGTGCAATTGTCATTTTGGAAGCAGACAAAAATAACAAAGAATAGAGATTAGCGAATTTCTCAAAAATTTGATTCGGCTGGTTTGCCGAATTTTCCGCAAAATCTAGCTATGATCCGAATTTATTTGTGGTGAATCCCGTAAAAAATGGCTATTTCCGGGCTGCAGAGAGCCCTTAACATGCATAGGAAGTGTGCTGGGTTAGTGAAATAATACTGTCAGTGAGGATGACATACAGATGACAGGCGTCGCTATTAGAATCACTGCACACTTCACTTATTTGGGCAGTCACAAGGCCAAAACTGACCAAATAACTCAAGTATTAACTCCATCTTACAGGTTCATGTTAGCGCCAAGAAGGCTACAGAGTGGCAAAATGACAGATTCTGGAGCTGGCGGCAGCATGAGGAGGCCAAAGAGTGGCACAATGACACAGTGTGAAGTTCGCCACAGTATGAGAAGGCCACAGAGTGGCGCAATAACAGAGTCTGGAATTGGTGACAGCATCAGGAGGCTACAGAGTGGCTCAATGACAGAGATTGTGGAGGTGGCGACAGCATGAGGAGGCCACAGTGTGTAGTTTGCAGCAGTATAAAAAAAGGCCACAGAGTGACACAATGAAAGAGTCTGGAGTTGGCGACAGCATGAGGAGGCTACAGAGTGGCGACAGAGTTGGCGACAGCATGAGGAGGCCATAGAATTGCACAATGACAGAGTCTGTAGGTGGGAGCAGCATGAGGAGGCCAAAGAGTGGCACAATGACACAGTGTGAAATTCGCCAGAGTACAATGTGGCACAATGACAGAGTCTGGATAAAAGACTGAGGGCAAAGATTGTTGAGAAAGATGCAGATGGAAAGTTATCTGTAGAGCTGTTTGACGGTAACCTCCAGATTAATGCAGCCCTCAAAAGCAAGTTGGGTTTGTCAGTTCCAAAACCTAAATTAGATCGTGGGCGGGTGATCAGTCCAAGACCTTCAAGCAGCAGCAGCAGCATGATGATAAAAATGAGTGGCCAGGTGACATAGTGTGGAGATGGCAGCATGATGAGGCCACATAGTGGCATGGTGAGATAGTGTTGAGATGGCAGAACAGCAGCAGCATGATACCACAGAGTGGCACAGTGACGAAGCATGGAGATGGCAGCAACAGCAGCAGGATGATACCACAGAGTGGCCAGGTGACATTGTGTGGGGATGGCAGAAACAGCAGCAGCGTGATTCCACAGAGTGGCAAGGTGACATAGTGTGTAGATGGAAGCAACAGCAGCAGCATGATACCACAGAGTGGCATGGTGACATAGTGTGGAGATGGAAGCATCAGGAGGACACAGAATGGCATGGTTACATGGTGTCGAGATGGATGATCTAATCTGCTGCATCAGGCATCGGTGGGTGGAAATCCTTTTCGATCCACGCCTGATTCATCTTAACAAAAGTAAGTCTCTCCACATTTGTGGACAGGCAAGTTCTTCATGGGGTAACAATTGCCCCCGCTGCACTAAACACCCGCTCTGATGCTACACTACTGGCCGCGCAGGACAGCTTTTCCAGGGCAAACTCTGCCAGTTGCTGCCACAAATCCAGTTTGACTGCCCAATAGTCCAGCGGACCTTCAATGTGGGGTAGCAGGGTGCTGTCCAAGTATGCCACCACCTGCTAGTTCAGGTCCTGTTCAAGGTCTACCTGCTGCTGCTGGTGAGTGGTTTCTTCACTATGCGGGTGAAGAAAGCTGCTCATCATGGACTCTAGACTTAGACTGCTGCTGATGGAGCTGCTACTGTTCCTGCCACCGCACCCCTCCCCAGCAGCCATGGCAGTGGAATGTGAGTGCAGAGGGCCCCCCTGCTCAGACCTGCGAGAGGATGGACGATGGAGCAGATAGGCAGAGGCCAATTGACTACATAGGATGTATCTGTAGTACTTCAGTTTGTCCTCCCTCTCAGTGGGTCTAAAAAACAGTACGAGGGTCCAACATGGTGGAGAGCCAGAAGTCGTCCCTCTGCCGAATGTTGAAAATTCTGCTGTCGCTACGCAAACAAGTGAGCATGCAGCGGGCCATTTGTGCAAGTGACTCTGAGGGATTCCCTGCATCCATCTCCACTGCATAGTGTCACGGTGTGTCTGGGTCCTCTGTTTCATCTTCCTCATCGCCCTCTTGCTCCTCCTGCTCCTCCTCTCCTGTCACCGCAGTAGAAAAACCACTCAGTTGGCTAAATATTGCCTGTGCTCCAATGTCCTCCTCCTCCTCTTCCAGTTCAGCCCCCACAGGCTCACATGGCCATGAGATCTGGGTGCCACGTCTCCAGTCCCCTGATAAGCCATATTCATGAGCATCTGTTCCAGGATATGGAGTAGTGGAATGACGGCATTCATTCTGTAGTCCTGGCGACTGACAAATAGTGTGGCCTTCTGAAAGGACATAGAAACATAGAATGTGTCGGTAGATAAGAACCATTTGGCCCATCTAGTCTGCCCAATATACTAAATACTATGGATAGCCCCTGGCCCTATCTTATATGAAGGATGGCCTTATGCCTATCCCATGCATGCTTAAACTCCTCCACTGTATTTTCAGCTACCACTTCTGCAGGAAGGCTATTCCATGCATCCACTACTCTCTCAGTAAAGTAATACTTCCTGATATTACTTTTAAACCTTTGCCCCTCTAAATAGAAACATAGAGCAAACCTGAGCAAACGGCAGTTGTCATGAGCTGCCACTGGCTGACATTGAAGTTACAAAGGGGAGTACTCCTATCCACTTGGATTATCAAGAAATCGTTGATGGCCTTTCTCTGTTCATACAGTCAGTCCAACATATGGTGGGTGGAATTCCAACTGGTGGAAACGTTGCATATCAACCTGTGTTGGGGGATGCCGTTCTGCTGCTGCAGCTCAAGGAGGGTGTACTTTGAGCTGTATGAGTGGCTGAAGTGCATACCTGGCCATTTTTATGATGTCTTGCAGATGGGTGGAGGACTTCAGAAACCTCTTGACAACCAGATTGAATACGTGTGCCATGCAGGGCGCATGGCTCAATGGCTCAGCCTTCCTTGACGCAGTACCGACATGTTCTTCCTGTTGTCGGTCACCATTGTTCTGATTTTCAGTTGTCGCAGAGAAAGCCAGTAGTTGATTTCTTTCTGAAGGACACGGAGCAGTTCCTCCCCTGTGTAACCACATTCGCCCAGGCAAACCAGGTGCAGAACCGCGTGACACCGCCGTGCCCTGCACATGTGGAATGCTGGAGGGGCACTGTGACTTGTTCCTGCAGTGGAGGCTGAGGACATGGTGGAGGATGAGGTGGCAGAGGCAGACATTGTCGCAGGACAAATGGTGCGACAACGTGGAGGCAGAAGCGTCTGGCACTGCCTTTTGTGAAAAGAATTGACGTCTTGGGACTCTCCACCTCGGCTCGGCACAAGCCATCAGTTCTCTGAAATGTGCAGAGTCCACCACTTGGAAAGGGAGGGACTGCAGCACCAGCAACTTGGCCAGGAGCACATTCAACTTCTGCGCCTTTGGATGCGTGCATGCATACTACTGTCTCTTGGCAATCGCTTCAGTGATTGATTGCTGGCGGAATGACTGATGAGGAGTAGAAGGAGGAGCAGGAGCTTCAGGACCAGCAGACGATGGGACAAACAGACAGCTCCCTTTCTGTTAAGCCGGTGGAGCCTTGACTGCCTGCAATGGGGTGCGTGCCACTAGGTGATGCAGCTGTGGCAGGCTGGACCACCACATCAGAGCCACGATTGTCCCAGGCCACTTTATGGTGTCGCTGCATATATTGTCGCAGGTCAGTGGTGGCAACATTGGCACCCTGGCCACGCCTCACCTTTTGCCCACAGATTCGACATATGGCCATGTTCTCCTCCTCTGGAGTCTTGACAAAAAACCGCTACACCGATGAGTAGCTGATTTTCCCCCCAACACTCTGCATGGACTTACTGCTAGTGCCGCTGCTCGCGTGTACCTGTGCACCACTCCTTTCCGGGCAGCTAGGCTGCTGCGAAGTGGGTGGTCTACCCCGGGCCCGTTTGGCTGCCGACCTCCCACTGCTGGCACCCTGTTGACTCCCAGCCATGCTACAACGTTGCTGGCTCAGCTGCTGCCTCGTGGGCAAGTTGCCACCCTCTTCTTCCAATCATGATGAAGCCCGTTCTTCACCCGGCTCACAAGTGCGATCGGCTTCATCATTATCGAGTAGTGTCTGCAAATCACTGGTGTCCTCCTCAATGCTCTCTTGGTCAGGAGCCAGACCGCTTGCTACACCACCGCCCATGCCACTCTCCTCATCACTATATGCCCGCCTAGCGGAGGAAGTGGCAGATGTCTCCTCCAAATATTGGCTGGGCATTAGCTGCTGACTGTCCTCAAGTAGCTTGTCCTCACTGAATAGTAGAGCTGAGCCCACAGCAGATAGTACTTCTGTGGCTGAGGGAACAGCAAAGGACAGAGGCAGGTTGAGGACAGTTGAGGGCACAGGGCCTGACCCCGGGCCATGCCAACTAACGGTTTTGTCTGACGAACCCACCGACTGTTGACTGGGGGTGTCCGATGTCACTTGGGATGAATTGGATGACCGAGTTAACCAATCAATAACCGCTGGGTTGCTGGTCAAGACACGACCAGTAGATGACACTGTGAGCTCAGGCCTCTCGCTACGACTCCTGCTGCTACGGCCCCTTAATTTGCTGCAACCTCTGCCTGCACCAGAAACATTTATGCCTCTGCTACTCCTCTGTGCATGTCCTGGCACTTCTCTATCTGACATACTTTTAGCTGAACTAAATTAAAACAACCCTAAAAGTCCTGACTATATTTCTCGTTTTGAACTGAAATAGGCCACTAAATTATTATAGCAGAAATAAAAACAAACGTGACCTGCATATATATTTCTCGTATTCGACTGAAAAAGACTAATAAATGATTTTAGTGTAAATAAAAGGAAAAGTTAACTGTGTATATTTTTCGCTTTTGTTTCTTACATATGGCAATAAACGCTTTTAGCGCAAATAACACCAAAATGTGAACTGCGTATATATTTCTCGTATTTTTTACTGAACTGGCAATAAATGGTTTGAAGGCAAATAACATCAAATATCAACAGTATGTATGAAATAACTGCAGAAGTGACCTGAGTAAATATATTTCTTGTTGAACTGAAATAAGCCACTATACGCTTTCACCAGAAATTACTGCAACAGTGCGGTAGGTACAGTACAGACCAAAAGTATGGACACACCTTCTCCTTCAAAGAGTTTTCTTTATTTTCATGACTATGAAAATTGTAGATTCACACTGAAGGCATCAAAACTATGAATTAACACATGTGGAAAAAGTGTGAAACAACTGAAAATATGTCATATTCTAGGTTCTTCAAAGTAGCCAGTATAGGTAACAGAGGTAGTTAGCTAGTTAACCTAGCTAGGTATTTATATATGATTTAGGCATAAATAGGCGGAGTCATCACTAGACGATTCACGCCTATTTTATGAATATTAATTATTGACATTTGCATAAATATCAATAATTAATATCCTCTTTAACATACTGAAATACGGCCTTATACTCTTTCACCAGAAATTACTGCAACAGTAATCTGCAAGCATCTGCACTCGTCTCTCCCTGACTATTAAATGATTCATCTCACTATCCTTTCACTGCACTAGTAAATCGCTTCTTTCTTTCTTTTTTTTGTAACAATTCGTTTTTATTTCACTCTCCCTAGCGCCTGCATACACGTCTGTCCCTGACCAATGTACGATGGTGAATGGCAGCATCTAAGATGGCCGCCGTATTTACAGGGCTGTGACATCACCGGGCTGGCTGATGATTGGCTGCATTTATGGCATTATGGGTCATCCCGCCTTCCCATAGTTCCTTGACCCATGTCCTCACACGTGTAGCCGCCATTTTATACGCCATTTTAGCCACCCGCCATTGTAGGAAAAAATGCGATTCGTTACCACAAAGCGTGAGGAAATTCGCATTCGTTCAGAATCAAATTTTTCCTTAAATTCGGAACGAATTCGACTTTGTCTAGTAATGGCAGTAACAGGGACTATAGTGCGGAGGGGGGCAGCAGCATTGACAGTGACATAGTGGGGAGGAAGGGCAACAGCAGGGGCATAAAGCACAAGATGGTGGCAGATCAAAGTAGTAGCAGAACCCAGAAACAGCAGTGTGATAGTAAGGCTCAGCGGCATGCATATCCTTTAAAAAATTTACATGTACATACAGTATCAGTAGGCCAAGAATCCCTATTGTAGGTATCATTGTAAAGACAGTGGACAGGAGGCATCAGGCAGGTAGCAGCATTTGAATAGTGGCAGCGGGATGAGACCAGATGTAATGGCCCATTTTGCAGAATATTCCAGCAGCACACTACAGTATGATCATTAGTGGCAGAAATATCTATTCTGTTGCATAGGGCAACGGTGTCTGGAAATCCAGGTTGATCCAATGCCTGATTCATCTTTATGAAGGTAAGTGTCCATTCACACGTCCGCAAAATGGGTCCGCATCCGTTCCGCAATTTTGGGCAACAGGTGTGGACCCATTCATTTTCAATGGGGCCGGAATGTGCTGTCCGCATCTGCACTTCGGGATCCACACTTCCGGATCCACACTTCTGTTCCGCAAAAAATAAATAAAAATAGAACATCTCCTATTCTTGCGGACAAGAAAAAGCATTTTCTATGAGAGTGCTGGCGATGTGCTGTCCGCAAAATGCAGAACGCACATTGCCGGTGTCGGTGTTTTGCGGATCCGCAAATGGACTCTAAGTCTCTCAACATTTAGGGAGGATAGGCGAGTTCTCTTAGGAGTAACTGTGCCCCCTGCCACACTGAACATCTGCTCTAATGCCACACTACTGGCTCGGCAGGAAAACATACCCATGGTAAACTCAGCCAGTTGCGGACACACTTCAAGTTTGCATGTCCAGTAGTACAGGGGATGTTGGATCATGAGTGACAGGGTGCAGTTCAAGTATGCCACCACCTGCTGGTTGAGGTTCTGTTATAGTACATTTCCTGCTGCTGGGAGGTTTCTTCAGTAGGCGTTTGAACACCAGTCATGGCACCGGTCAGAGTGCAGAGCGTCCCCCCGGTCAGAGCTTCCTGAGGACGGGCAATGGCGCTTGTAGGCAGCGACCAACTGATGACACAGCATGTCTCTTTAGTAGTCAATTTTTTAATCCTTCTCAGAAGGTCTAAAAAAAGGCCCCATTTTTGACCGGTAGCATGGGTCTAACAATGTGGGTAGCCAGTAGTCATCTCTCTGACAATATGGCTGTCACTACACAAACATGACAGCATGCATCTGGCAAGGGACTCTGAGGGTCTCAGTGCCTACATCTCCACTGCATACTGCCATGGTCTTTCAGGGTCAATTGCGTCATCTTTAAAGCCACCTCCAGCTCCTCCTGCTCCTCTTCTGTCTCTTCGTCAGATAAACCACTTAGTTGTGTATAAAAATCCTGGGCGTTTATGTCCTCCTCCTCTGCCAATTCATCCTCCTCGGGTCTCGGGTGGCCATGAAATGGAGGTGCCACGTCTTCTGTCCCCTCACCAATCAGATTTGTCAGCATCCCCTCCAGGACATCAGTCTGCAGCATTGAGAAATTATTGATCGCCTTTCTCTGCTCATACAGGCGGTTTAACATATGGATCGTGGAGTTCCAATGGGTGAAAACTTTGCCTATCAGGTGATGTTGGGTAAAAGAATTTTGTCTTTGCAGCGCAAGTAGGGCATTTTTTTAAATGGCAAGAGTGGCTGAAGTGCATGCACAGTTTCCTGGACATTTTTAACAGCTCTTGCAGTTCAGTGGAAGACTTGAGGAACTGAATCACAATGAGATTAAAGACGTGCACCATGCAGGGTGCATGGGTCAGCCCTCCCTGTTGCAGTACAGACAACATTTTCTTCCCCTTATCAGTAACCATGGTTCCTATATCCAGTTGGCAAGGAGACATTCAGTGTTTGATTTCTTTATTGATGACATGGTGCAGTTCCTCCCTGGTGTGGCTCTGTTTACCAAGGTTTACCAGGTGCAGAACCGAGTGACAACAGCTAGCTTTGTGCAGGTGATATGCTGGAGGACCACTGTGAACAGTGACTTGAGGGGAGTGTAAGGACAAGGTGGAGGATGAGGAGACAGAGGAGGCCATTGGTGTGGAAATCTTCGCATTAGAACACAGAGGTAGCATTGCCATCATCTGGCCAAGTTGCTGGTATGCCTGGTCCGGAAATACATTTGCCCAGTGGGCTGGGAACGACATATATTGTCCTTGACCATAGTTACAACTCCATACATCAGCGCTGGCGCGACCTGTACCAGAGACCGAGTGGCCCAAAGACTGGCCAACCTTCTGTTTATAGTACGTGTGCAGGGCTGGTACAGCATTTTTGGAAAAGTAATGTTGTCTTGGGATTGTCCACCTTGGATGGGCGCATCAGTTCTATGAAATGTGCAGAGTCAACTACATGGAAAGGGAGGAACTGTAGTACCAGTAACTTAGACATTAAGCTTCTGTGCCATTGGATGTGTGTACGCATAATTTTGTCTTTTTGTAATCACCTCGGTGATCGATTGTTGCCAAAACAAGTGGCTAGGAGTAAGAGGAGGCGGAGCATCATTGAATTCGATGGAAAGGAACAACGGCTTCTTTTCTGATGATGCTGGAGAGGGGGTGCGGGCCGGTGGGAGATGCAGCAGTTGTGCAACACTAAACAAATGGCATGGTTTTCCCATGCCACTTTATGCATTGATGCAGGACCATTGTGCCAACCTTAGCACCCTGACGGCGCCTTACCTTCTGCCTACACATTCTGTATAACGCCACATTAAAGCCCCCCAGCAACTTTATGAAAAATTCCCACACTGGTGAGTATGGAATTTTCCCTCCACCATGGGGTAAAGCCTGCCGCTGCTTTTATGAACCCATGTAGTAACCCATAATGAGAAAGCAAAAACAGCATTTTAGACATTTTCACCAATTTATTAAAAAGGAAAAACAAAAAATTCACATCTGCATAAGTGTTCAGACTCTTTGCTATAACACTTGAATAATAATTCTGTGGGCCCTGGCTCCCATTTCTCTTGATCATCTTTGGAAAGCTTCTACATCTTGATTGGAGTCCACACGTGGTAAATTCAGTTGATTGGACATGATTTGCAAAGACACACCACTGTCTATAATGGTTCGGGAACAGCATGGGGAGGATGTCTGGATGCATCTTTGACTCCCAGGTCACTGCTGGGAACGATGTTGTCCGAGTAGTACGCCACTTTTACAGACTGACAATAATACGCACAAAACCAAAGATAAAATCGATTTTAGACAGAAGAAAAATTGTTATGAAACATTCTTTCCTGTATATTTACTTGTATATAGAGTGCAAGTGCTGCCAAAAAACTAGTGTACCTAGTTGCTAAGAGAGATAGAAAGGACATGGATGGTTGCATTGATGGATGCCTGACCTATGGTCTGCGTGTGGTGGCACCCCTGTAATGAGTGCTTGCTTGTTCATACACTATACTGCTGCTAGCCCAAGTGGACAATACTAGTGTGCATGTGAGTCCGACATCTATAGAGCATTTAGTAATATTAAGGACAGCCAAGCATATTACACTAAGGGGTGCACACCATCCCTTACCCTCATTTTTTATACACTATTTTTTGGCAGATGGCCTTTTATTTATCCTTGATACCAATAAAGTTTTTTTGTTTTGCTTTTTTAGGAACACTATCGACCTTTAAGTTAACCTGTTATTTTTGAATAGTGTAAACACAGCATCAATTCTTAAGTTAATGACTTTCTAAATGATCCTCATTGAAAGATATTACTCATCCCACAAGAAACAAGCCATCATACGTCTACATCAATAGAATTTTTTTTTAATTATGGCTTTTGAAAAGAAAAATGAAGCAAAACATTGGCCTCGATAGGGTCTGCGGTGCCGGAGGAGGCATGTAATTTATGACTAGCTAGTATAGTCCGTGGCATATCCGTTTGGTACTTTTTTTTCTGTGATTTATATAATTATATTTTCATCCGCACAATGCTCCGTTTTGTGTAGGATGCCTTTTGTGGTGCATGTGGACCGCGCCGGCATCCTCCATTGTACGCATTTTTGCTGGGGATGGTCGTTTGCTGCGGTCCACATGCGGTGGGACTGCTCCCCCAATGAAAAACACGCTACAGTGTTTGGGGTTTGAGCAATTCCCCCATATTTGCCACTATATTTCTGTGATTTTGTTTTATATGTATTGAATGTGCCTTTACCTGGCATTTAAAGATTCTTTTGCACCTGGTAACCTCCATCACACCGTCTGATATGGGTGTGGCTTACAGTCTTGCTTTGTTCACATTGTATTAGTTGTCCTGCTATGCGGTTGTGTGGAAGCTTGGCTGTGAGCTGGATTTCATCACCTTCAGACCGTGTTCACACCATAGTTAGCACAGTGGTAGGACCCCTTGCCATGCTGAGAGACCGTGACGTGGTGCATGATGGGCTCCGATATTGTCATGGAAGGTGTACAGGAAACAAGACAACAAAAAATGAATATATGACTCACTGGATCCAAAACTAAGGAACAAAAAGGGAGACCCCTGCATCAGACCTGGCACTCTCCCTGACTGCTCAGCCTATGCAAAAATCCCAATGGTAGATGATCGCATATCCTCGTACCTCGACTGTATAACACCTGAACACCCTATAATAGTGAGGGGACACGACCACCGGCTCCCTACACTAGACACGGAGGGAGTCAGGGTCACCTGGGATCCAGCAAACAGAAAATCACAAATGAATGTACAACACTTATCTTGTAGAAGACTGGGAAATAGGATCAGCATGCACACACACTCCAGGAAGTTGTATAAACCGCACACTAATGCATTATGGAGAGGAATTTAAAGGGATGCAATCAGTCCAACTACATGACAGCTGAGAGAGGCTAACGAGATGAGGAACTGAAAACCAAAACAAAGGAAGCTCAAGGAGGAGGTTCTGAAAGGCATCTGTCAGAGCTTCTCAGATGTCTGGTGGTGACAGTACCCCTCCCTCTACGAGTGGACTCCGGACACTCAGAGCCCACCTTCTCAGGATGGGACCTATAGAAAGCCCTGATGAGACGAGTGGCCTTAATGTCCGTCACTGGGACCCACATCCTCTCCTCAGGACCATAACCCTCCCAATGAACGAGGTACTGGAGAGAACCGCGGACAACACGAGAATCCACAATCCTAGAGACCTGAAATTCAAGATTACCATCAACCATAATCGGAAGAGGAGGCAAAGGCGAGGGTACAATGTGTTGAACATAAGGTTTTAATAAGGACTTATGAAAAACATTATGGATCTTCCAAGTCTGAGGAAGATCAAGACGGTAGGCAACAGGATTGATGACAGACAGGATTTTGTAAGGCCCAATAAACTTAGGACCCAACTTCCAGGAGGGAACCTTCAATTTGATATTCTTGGTAGACAACCACACCAGATCACCAACATTCAGGTCCGGACCAGGCACACATCTCTTATCTGCCACACGCTTATATCTCTCACTCATGCTCTTTAGATTATCCTGAATCTTTTGCCAAATAGATGACAAAGACGAGGATAATCTGTCCTCATCAGGTAAACCAGAAGACCCCTCTCCCGAGAATGTCCCAAACTGCGGATGAAACCCATATGCACCAAAAAATGGTGACTTATCAGAGGACTCCTGACCACGATTATTTAAAGCAAACTCAGCAATGGACAAAAAAGAACACCAATCCTCCTGATTCTCCGCCACAAAACAGCGCAGATATGTCTCCAGATTCTGATTGACACGCTCCGTCTGGCCATTCGACTGCGGGTGGAAAGCAGAAGAGAATGACAACCGAACCCCCAAGCGAGAACAGAAAGCCTTCCAGAATCTGGAAACAAACTGCGTGCCCCTATCAGAGACTATGTCTGAAGAAATACCATGCAATTTGACAATGTGATCAATAAATGCCTGCGCCAGCGTCTTAGCATTGGGCAAACCAGGAAAAGGGATGAAATGCACCATTTTGCTAAAACGGTCCACCACCACCAGAATCACAGTCTTCCCCGAGGAACGAGACAGGTCCGTTATGAAGTCCATGGACAGATGTGTCCAAGGACGGGAAGGAATGGGTAAGGGAAGGAGAGGACCTGATGGCCGTGAATGAGGGACTTTGGCACGAGCGCAAGTCTCGCAGGCTGCCACAAAACCCTCAACCGACTTACGAAGCGCAGGCCACCAGAATCTCCGAGCGATGAGATCCACTGTGGCTCTTGCCCCCGGGTGCCCAGCAAGGACAGTATTGTGGTGTTCCTTAAAAATCTTGTGTCTTAAAGCGAGAGGCACAAACAACCTCCCAGGAGGACAAAGATCAGGAGCCTCTGACTGGGCTACCTGCACCTCTGCCTCCAATTCAGGATAAAGAGCAGAGACCACCACACCTTCAGCCAAAATGGGACCCGGGTCTTCAAAATTCCCACCTCCCGGAAAACAACATGACAGGGCATCTGCCTTCACATTCTTAACCCCAGGGCGGAACGTGACAACAAAATTAAACCTTGAAAAGAACAAAGACCATCTGGCCTGTCTCGGGTTCAGACGCTTGGCTGACTCCAAGTAGGCCAGATTTTTATGGTCAGTAAACACGGTAATAGGGTGTCTGGCTCCCTCTAGCCAATGGCGCCATTTCTCAAAAGCCAACTTGATGGCCAACAACTCCCTATCTCCCACATCGTAATTTTTCTCTACGGAGAAGAGTTTCTTCGAGAAAAAGGCACACGGTCGCCATTTGGCAGGAGAGGAACCCTGAGACAAGACCGCACCCACACCCACCTCAGAAGCATCAACCTCAACTATGAAGGGTAGAGAAATATCAGGTTGTACCAAGATGGGAGCGGAAGCAAAACTCTCCTTGATATTAGAAAAGGCCTTACGCGCCTCTACCGACCAGGAAGAAAAATCTACCCCCTTTCTGGTCATATCAGTGAGTGGTTTAACAACAGAGGAATAATTCAAAATAAACTTCCTGTAATAATTGGCAAAGCCCAAAAAACGCATCAGCGCCTTCTGATTCTCAGGAAGCTCCCACTCAAGCACAGCGCAGACCTTCTCGGGGTCCATGCGAAAACCAGAAGCGGAGAGAAGAAACCCCAGAAATTGAATTTCTGGAACCGCAAACACACATTTTTCCAGTTTCGCGTATAATTTATTCTCCCGCAGGATGAGCAAAACCTGACGTAAGTGTTTCTTATGAGTTTTGAAATCAGGAGAAAAAATCAAAATGTCATCCAAATACACTAATACAAATTTTCCCATTAAATGATAAAAAATGCTGTTCACGAAATGCTGAAAAACGGCTGGGGCATTCATCAAACCAAAAGGCATAACCAAATTCTCAAAATGGCTCTCAGGGGTATTGAAGGCCGTCTTCCATTCGTCTCCTTCTCTGACCCTGACCAAGTTGTATGCCCCTCTTAGATCTAATTTGGAAAAGACTTTAGCCCCAACAATCTGGTTAAACAGGTCCGGGATCAGAGGAAGCGGATAAGGGTCACGAATAGTGATACTGTTCAGCTCCCTGAAATCCAGACAAGGTCTTAAAGAACCATCTTTTTTCTTAACAAAGAAAAAACCAGCGGCAACAGGTGACTTCGAGGGTCGTATGTGTCCTTTTCTCAGACTCTCAGAGATATAAGCACGCATAGCGACCCTTTCAGGTTGGGAGAGATTGTATAAACGAGATTTAGGCAGCTTGGCGCCTGGGATGAGATTAATAGGGCAATCGTACTCCCTGTGCGGGGGCAAATCCTGAACTCCACTCTCAGAGAAGACATCCCAAAAATTCAGAGAGAAAAGATGGTACAGTCTTAGTAGAAACCTCAGAAACAGATGTCGTGAGGCAATTCTCTCTGCAAAAGTCACTCCAACCATTTATTTGCCTCGCTTGCCAATCAATGGTGGGGTTATGTTTAGTGACCCAGGGTAGCCCCAACACAAGAGGAGTAGGCAATCCGCTAAGGACGAAACATGACACATCCTCAACATGAGCATCACTCACAATTAAACGGATATTGTGAACTATGCCCTTTAATGATTTCTGAGAAAGTCGAGCGGAATCAATAGCAAAAACAGGAATATCCTTTCCCAAAGTGCATACCTGGAAACCATGAGATATCGCAAATTGATTATCAATGAGATTGACAGCTGCTCCACTATCTACAAAAATCTCACAAAAAATGTTCTTGCTCTCTAGCGCCACCCTGGCAGGCAGGAGCAACCGGGAACTACAAGCAAACGGAAAACCTTCAATTTCCAACTCAACCCTGCCAATGGTAACAGATGGAACATTTTTAAAAGATTTTTTCCTTTTTCTTTCTTTATTACTCCCAGAAAACTGCCTGAATCTCCTAGAGGGACAAACATTTGCCAGATGATTTATACCTCCACAACAAAAACAAACCTTCCCATGCGGGCTGAATCTTCTATTGTCAGAGACAATCAACCCCAGCTGCATGGGCTCCTGCTCAGAAGGGGCTGACAGCGACTGAGACCCCTGCGCACAGAATGAGACCGCTGCACTGTCCTGGGATTGAGTATGACAGGAAGGAGTGATCTCTCCTCTCTCTCTAAGACGCCTGTCAATACGAACGGCCTGAGACATAGCAGAGTCCAAGGAGATAGGCCTCTCATGAAAGGCAAATGCATCTTTCAATCCCTCTGAAAGACCATGGCAAAATTGACTTCGGAGTGCAGCATCATTCCAACCAGTATCAGCTGCCCATCTCCGAAATTCTGAGCAGTATATCTCTGCGGATTGTTTACCCTGGCATACCAGACGTAGTCTAGACTCAGCCAAAGCAATACGATTCGGATCATCATATATCTGACCCAGGGCTAAAAAGAATTCATCCACTGAACGGAGGGGCCGTGCCCCCACCGGCAGCGAAAAGGCCCACGACTGAGCGTTACCCCTAAGCAGCGATATAATGATCCCCACCCTCCGTTCCTCATTACCAGAGGAATGGGGAAGAAGGCGAAAATGGAGTTTGCAAGCCTCTCTAAAACGCACATAATTCTCACTACCCCCGGAGAACGTATCCGGGAGCGAGATCTTAGGCTCAGAACAAACTCCATGAACGCAAGCTGAACCGGTCACTTGAAACTGAGAAAGAGTCTTACAGAGATCAGCTACCTCCAATGAAAGACCCTGGAAGCGTTCAGTAAAAAGTGAAACCGGATCCATGCTTGAGACGGTTTTGGCGGTTTATAATGTCACGGAAGGTGTACAAAATGAATATATGACTCACTGGATCCAAAACTAAGGAACAAAAAGGGAGACCCCTGCATCAGACCTGGCACTCTCCCTGACTGCTCAGCCTATGCGAAAATCCCAATGGTAGATGATCGCATATCCACGTACCTCGACTGTATAACACCTGAACACCCTATAATACTGAGGGGACACGACCACCGGCTCCCTACACTAGACACGGAGGGAGTCAGGGTCACCTGGGATCCAGCAAACAGAAAATCACAAATGAATGTACAACACTTAGCTTGTAGAAGACTGGGAAATAGGATCAGCATGCACACACACTCCAGGAAGTTGTATAAACCGCACACTAATGCATTATGGGGAGGAATTTAAAGGGATGCAATCAGTCCAACTACATGACAGCTTAGAGAGGCTAACGAGATGAGGAACTGAAAACCAAAACAAAGGAAGCTCAAGGAGGAGGTTCTGAAAGGCATCTGTCAGAGCTTCTCAGATGTCTGGTGGTGACAGATATGTTTCTGACAGGAATTTATTGGCAAAAGTCTCAGCTTTTAATATCTGCTTGTATGACTAGCTAGTATAGTCAGTGATTTATATAATTATATTTTCATCCGCACAATGCTCCGTTTTGTGTAGGATGCCTTTGTGGTGCATGTGGACCGCGCCGGCATCCTCCATTGTACGCATTTTTGCTGGGGATGGTCGTTTGCTGCGGTCCACATGCGGTGGGACTGCTCCCCCAATGAAAAACATACAGTGTTTGGGGTTTGAGCAGTTCCCCAATATTTGCCACTCTACTTCTGTGAGGCGCAGACCTCTGGCAATCCATGAACTCGGAGCTGCAATAGATTTCAGTCACTATTTGCTCTAGTCACCATGCCCCTTTTCGTAAACCTGCAGTGCCCACATAAAAAGTGCAGCTTTTCAAGCCAATAAATGGCATAGGGGGAATGATAAATGTATGCCATTGTGTGACATTATTGGAATAGCACACTATATTAATTGCACAGAGCGCCACACCACACTAGGTTTACAGAGTAGGGCCAGTGGTAATGTTATCAAATGCTGCATCTTTACACATGCTATTGTATGACAAGGCAGCATATTACAGATGCAGAAGTGTATTTATGTAATGCTGAGAGGGCTGTGTAGAGGTGGGGGCAAGCACTCCATGAACATCGCAGACCGTTGTTTACTTTGAACAGTTCTATTAGCCAAAAAGCTCAGTATGTTTGCAAGCTTAAATTAACCTCCCAAAATGAACTCATATATCCACAGTCCCTTCTCTCAGTAGACTTGTGACCATGTACTTTTAATTATATTGGTTTATATCTGTTATTATTCAAACATTTTTGTGCCACCTGTGAAGTTAACTATATTTTCTAAACTTGATATTTATGAGGACATGCAGTTCCAAGCTAAAATTTTTCAGGCTATAAATAATAATCTATATATAATATGTATCTTATTCATATTACCACCAATTTCTTAATGGTCTACAACACAAAATCTGTAACAGGTCAACCCACCTCTCAAGTCTCGTTTATAATACCGGTGTCTTCCTATGTGGCACAGGACTCCTCCAGGCAGGCACTAGGGACAGGGTGCAATCTCTGCTCCTCTATTACTGTCCCCCTGTCTTTCCAGGTTATACAAGATACAAGCTTGAAACCAAGAAATTCCACTTCAATATTAATCAATGGTATTCTTGAGATGTTAACAAAAAAAAGTTACAGAATCAGCCATTACAATTTTTGAAAAATTGATGAATTTTCTAATTCTTACATTTTATAGGACACAATGTGGTTATTTAAAGCTCACAGTAAAATGTATTCAATTGACACCTGATGATCTGCAAATATCTCTAGCACCTACAGAAGCCTCAAAACTTCTGGAGTTAAATCATTTAGAATGATGAAACCAAAATTAAACTTTATGGTCACAACTGTAAACTGTATTTTTAGAAGAAGGAGGTGGATATCTACTGTTTTAAGGATGGAAACTTAAATGGAATGTGTCACCAGAAAATGACCTATTGTTTTATATCACATTTTTATGTTTAACATATTTATAAATAATTTTGGTGGTTATTTTTAATTTTCCATATCACTATACATCTGTACAGATCACTTTACTGTAGTTATCTTCTTATCTGTCATTCTAATCCTGCCTATAATGATAATCTTTGTGTATGGATAAGACAGGATCCACCATTCACAACAGGTGGTTTCCAAAGCTTATCTATTCTTTTCTTGTGCAATGACCTCTGTACGGGTCGCAGAGCCTGCCTAGAAAACTCGCCCACAGAAGAATCTGCCGTAAAGCAATATTTGTAATGGTTTCTAAATGCTGTTAATAATAGCTCAGGCAAGACGGCTGCCCCTATAATCATGATCATGAAGCCGAATAAAAAATCTGCAATCAGAAAATAAAAACAGATTCGAAAAAAAAAGATATGTGTTGCTATGTAGTTTTAACTTGCAGATAACATTTTTGGTGACACATTTCCTTTAAAGGTGTTATCCAGCAACTTATATTGATGACCTATCCTTAGGAGCCTGCCCCAGGGTATCATACGGAGATAGAGAAAGAGAGAATAGAGAAAAATTAATAAAAAAATAAAAAAATTAAAATAAAAAAGTGAAGAGAAATAATATGCGTGCTAGGAGACCTCAAAGAGTCATACATAAATTTTTAGGGCAATTAAAGGACTCTCAATTCGAGTAAAATTGATTGGGAATCGAATTCGGCCAAAGCAAACCCCAACTGAATTTTTAATGATTCGGTCATCTCTAGTTCCTACCAAGGTATTGTAGCCTCTACTGCACTAGTAGGGTAAAATAATATTGGTGAGCTTCTCAAAAATATGGACTTTTGTAAGTATTTACCGTATGTGCAACAAACATTTCCATTTGAACCTGCATTATTTTTTTACTACATCGTAAAAATACTATAGTAGCACTATACTAATTTGCAATCACTTACAAAGCAAAAAAAAAAGCTAAGAAAAAATCTACATGAACGTAATACTGTTCATATAACTTCTTTTCAGCATGTTTCCTTAAATTTGTTTGGTGTTCCAATTAATTTACATTTCTGTATATTGAATATCTTTCACATGTCAGCTCTCTTTGCACATCATTTGCATCCACATACATTACTCATTCAATCTGTAAGGATATATAAACATTGCAAAACATTCTACTTCTAAAAATACATATTCAAACCTTGTGCAAAACAACATAGTTTTCACTGCCAATAGTGGGATGTAAAATGAGAATATATATGCAAAACAAACATTATAATCATAGGAAGATAATTTGCTGATTTAATGTAAAACTTTGAAAATGAATAAAAGGTAAAAGTGATGAAGGTCTAGTTTACTGTACCATACCACAACCTAGTTGCTCACCGTATAATGATTTCACAGTAAATTTTCAAAAAAAGCTAAAATGGAGCTAGTAAGGTCATGTAACATGGGTCAAAACCATTTTTGTGCTATTCCCTCATCAGCAAGTGTACAAGTTTTATTGCACACTATATTTCCTTAAAGGGGGTTTCCAGGGTTTACTTACTAATGACCTATCCTTAATATAGGTCATATTCATGAGATTAATGGGGGCCAGATTTCCAGAGTCTGTCACCTACTTTTAATATTCTAGACCGCTCATATTGCGTTATTGCACAGTTCTCCCTCATTCAAACAGTACCTTTATTGTATATGTACAAATGCCCAAGCAGGGCCCTATCTGGGTATAGGTGTATTCTACAGAACTCACTAAACAGCCTATATAAGCTAACTACCCAGCTTAAACCAGATATATTTAGCTATGTTAAAATGTAACTTTTATTTTACTTTATATTTAAAAACTTTAGATTTTTTTTATATAAAGTAAAATAAAAGCTATATTTTAAGATAGTTAAATATATCTGGATCAAGCTGGGTAGTTGGCCTATATAGGCTGCGTAGTGAGTTTTATTGTATATGTTCCACATAGAGAAGCTGAAATATGCTAATTAAGTCTCACAAGCATCCAGGGGTGGAGTTATGGCTGCAAGTGCCCAAGCCCTCGCCGATGTGGCTGCCTAACCATCCTCCTTGCCCTGCCCTCCCAGTTCAGTAGTAGTGTTGATCGAGAATATTCTAATTGCGAATATCGGCATTTCGAGTATTTGCTAAGATCTAGAATATAGTGCTGTATCTTCATAATCGCAAATATTCTAGATTTTTACAGTGCTATAATGTAAAATTGCTTACAGTGATCAGGAGTTCTTCCTCACAGTCACAAAAGTTGCTGCCAACCATTTTTTCCAGTCTTAGGAAACTTCTAGAAGCTTGAAAAATTTAGCAAAAGTGAGCCACACCTGTATTGTGCACGCAATACGTGCATATTACAGTGCCGATTTTCGCAATCAAGAGAATAATGACTGGAGATTCTAGAATTTCTCGAATTTGCTGAATTTACGGCAAATATTAGGCCAAATTTTTTTTTAATATTGTGAAAAGAAATATTGTCTATGCTGCTCATCACTATTCGGTGCTAGACGGCGCAGGCGCCAGATCGCGGGGGCAGAGGAGTATGACGAACATAGAGGACAGGTTGGGCCAGAGGACTGCAAGAGGAGTAGTTAGGCAGGCACATCGGCGAGTGGTCTGGATACTTGAGGCCATCCCGGGCACGTGCGAGACTTAATTACCATATTGATATAAATTAGTTTTTCATCTTCTCTACGTGGGACATATACAATAAAGGTACAGCTCAAGTGAGGGAGAACTGTGCAATAATGCAATCTAGAATGCTAAAAATAGGTGACACACTCCCTTTAAATATATAGATTACAAGTTTTGCTGAATCTTTTCCCACAAAACTATATATCAGTCTACTCAGCTCCTTCTGCTCTATAATACACTACCTGCAGATTACACTGAATTTCTTAGCAACAAGTTCTCTTTAAAGTTTTAACATTGTGTAGGAAAGGGGATGGTATGAATTTCTTGTAATATATTTTATTAGGAAAAGGTGTTTCTTTTAGAAAACAGAGTGTAAAGAGTTTTCTCAGCAATGCGGTAACTGCTTTAAGTGTTGCTAAGGAGAGTCTATCTTTAGTGCTCTACTGAGTTCTGAAGACTCCTGCGTAACAAATAAAATAGGTAGGGTGATGGATAGTGATAGGGTATAGGTACATAGCTAGGGGAAGTGACAAGAAGCAGGCTGAAAGCCTCTGTATGTTACACACAGGCTTCTTCAGTCCTCAGTAGAACTGAAGACTGAAGACAGACTCTCCTTAGCAATTCTCAGTTGTTAAGAAGACTCTTTACGACCTGTCTAGTGCAAAGAAACATCTTTCTCTAATAATGTATATAACAAAAACACCCCTGTTTCTACACTTTATTAAAAATAACAGAAATGACAGTTATACCTTCATTCCTTAACTTATAAGGGATATATTGCCATATATTATAACTATCAAAAGTCTGCCATGGATTCCTTGTACAATCTATGCCCGGCTAATTGTTCAGAGATATTGACTCGCTTCCTAGTTCCTGATACTAACCTTGAGCCTCACTTAATCCCAAACCTTGTCTCCGCCTCATCCTTCAGATTTGTTTCCTGGTTCTTATGGTCCCCTCCTGGTATAGTTTCCTGGCTTGTTTTCTAACTATGGTTACTTACTTTTCATCTTTTGGCCTGTTGCATCCTGACTGCTATTCTGTTGATGCCCTGTTGGGTATGTTCCTGACTTAAGTGGAAATTCTTTGCTGTAGCAATATCTATTCTATGGACTGTGGCTTAAGGAAGGAGGTTCTTTTGACTTGGACGACATTCAAACCACAACTAAACCTATAGCATCTTAGATGGTCCACTGTAAAATAAAGAAAAATTGCAATAAATTAAAGTAATAGTCCTTTTCTGAGTATATTTTTTGTGGTGGCCAACTGTATAGAAAAACACATGTTTTTATGTACAGTGATATAAAAAGGTATAGCAGATTATACTTGCCTTTGGATTTCAAAAGGACACATGTCAGGCCTATAGAGCTTTTTTGACTGGCTTGCTCCAGGAGCATTCTGGGGTAAATGTTTTAAGAATGTATGCACCTTTCTCTGTCTTGTAAACCACAGCTTTTTTTTTAAATAACATTATCATTACAGCAAACATGGGACATGTAAGAAAGAAAGAAAGAACTGAAAGAAAAAAAAAAAAACATACATTCATAAATACAGTATAAGTTATCAGTGTAATTTGATATTGCTTGTGTGTACTGTACTTTTTTGGTCAAATCTATTTTTATAGAAAGTTTATGACAAAATATAACAGATAAGTGAGACAATACAATACTACTCATTTGTCAGTTAAAAGACTCACAGAAACCCCTCGTGCAGAAATGCAAACAAAAAATATAAAGATATCAGAAAATGTATGACATAGCAGAGAATGCTAATGAGAAATCATTAAATCGGACCATATATGAAGTACAAATACATACATAGTACAGAGTGCTACCTGAGGTGGCAAGGCATGAGTTTAGTGAGAGTTGTAGGCAAAAAATTGTTTTAGGAATGAGAGAGATGTCTCTAAATGAATAGTATGTTTTATTTCTCTCTTACTTCCTTCCAAAAAAGTATGATCTGTGTGCACATTTTACCATATACAGGAAAGTGAAGCCAAGTATCTCTAGCAAAGGCATGAGTTGCTCATATTATAGAAGCACTCCCATAACAAATTTTATTCTCTGACCTGTTAGAAAGGTACATGATGAAAAATTGTAGTGAAGGTATAAGGGGTGTTCAATAAGTTATCTACCTTAATATGAAAAAAACATTTTGTGAGAGAATTGAAAGTACTACTTTTCATTATAACCCTTCTTGACTTCAACACATTTATTCCACTTCGCTTCCAGGGATCGGATGCCCTCAGAATAGAAGACTTCTTGCTGCTGCAGGAACCCTGTTACCGCCTCTTTGACTGCATTATCATCAGGAAATCATTGTCCATGCTGAAATTTCCTCAGGTTCCGAAAGAGAAAGTAATCACTGGGTGTCAGGTCTGGACTGTAGGGTGGATGGTTAAGCTCTATGAAGCTGCATTCCTTGATAACAGCTTGTGATTTGCGAGACTTGTGAGCTGGCGTATTGTCGTGAAGCAGCAACACACCTGCCGACAACTTCTCACAGCATTTCTCTTGCCTCACATAATGCCTTCATTGTGGAAGCATAGGTGTCTCCAGTAATTGTTGTCTTGTGTGGTATGAATTCCAGTAATAAAACGCCCAAAAAAAAAACTGCTGCACACAACATTTATTTGAAGTTGGTGAACACTTGTGCTTTTATTTCAGTGACTCTTGTTTGGTCTCAGGATCATGGTGGTGGATCCATGTTTCATCTCCTGAAATAATTCAAGAATAGAAGTCCCCTGGATTTTCCCTAAGCATATCTTAATTTCTTCTGGCTAAATTGTTGGCCACCATTTTTTTGGCATATGTGTCAATGTTTGTGGCACCCACCGGGAACTAAACCTTGATATAATAAAAACATCATGAATGATACTGGAAACTGTGCCAACTCTAATTCATGAGCTATAACACTGACTTTGACCCAATGATCTTCCAAAATCATGGCCTTCACACATTTCCTCTGAAGATGCTTTGTTAGGTTGCCCTGAACAAGGATCATCTTCAATTGATTCCCTACCCCATTTAAACCCATTGGCCGAAAACTTTATTTGGTAGAAGGAAGGTACATCATCACCATATACAGCAATCATCCCTTCATGGATTTCTTTAGGCTACTTTTGTTCCTTTGTAAGGAATTGAATCATGGAATGAAGCTCCAAATCCCTCACTTTCTTTGTAGACCCACACTGCATCTCCTGGATTTTCCCTAAGCATATCTTAATTTCTTCTGGCTAAATTGCTGGCCACCATTTTTTTGCATATGCGTCAATGTTTGTGGCACCCACCGGGAACTAAACCTTGACATAATAAAAACATCATGAATGATACTGGAAACTGTGCCAACTCTAATTCATGAGCTATAACACTGACTTTGACCCAATGATCTTCCAAAATCATGGCCTACACATATTTCCTCTGAAGATGCTTTTTCCGGTTGCCCTGAACGAGGATCATCTTCAATTGATTCCCTACCCCATTTAAACTCATTGGCCGAAAAATTTATTTGGTAGAAGAAAGGTACATCATCACCATATACAGCAATCATCCTTTCATGGATTTCTTTAGGCTACTTTTGTTCCTTTGTAAGGAATTTAATCATGGAATGAAGCTCCAATTCCCTCACTTTCTTTGTAGACCCACACTGCACTGCACTTGCCACCTTGTTACTTCCAGTGTTCTCATCAGACTGAACTGCTACTATGAGTGTTGCATGTCCAGACATGTCTCAACCTGCACAAACTCAGCTCTCTAACACTGGTGTTGATAGGAATAACTGTGGTCTGCACAATTAATTGGCACTCCATTGATGACTTCATTCTAAGTAGGATGTAAGTATTGATTTGCCCTATCTCTTGTAAAGCCTGGGGTGTTGTCCATGTGCTATGACATGGCGACCAGAGTGTCACCCCATATTGCATGTTGCATATTTAGGCTAGTGATGTTTATTTACTTTTTATTATTCAATATGCTATTTGTTTGTGTTATTGTATATTTAATCCCACTTAGTAAATATATGTATTCACTCAGCCTGCATAAGCTTATTCCTTCTCAAATTTTTAGAATTCACATTACATTACAGGGTGTCAGGAGACAGACCCTCACTGATGAGATACTGATGAGTTACCCTAAGGATAGGTAATCAGTATAAAACACTCAGAAAACTCCTTTAATTTTGTACTGACAGGATCTTAATGTTAGGTGAACAAATAGTTCTGTTAATTTTCCTCAAGAATTGAAAGGTGAACTGATAAATTAATAGAGTACTTCTAACTTCCTTAATTTGCTAATTTTTATGTGTATGTTGCACCAATGTCAGTGAATATGCTGTAAATAAAAAATAAATAAAAATAGCCTAAAAATCCTAAACAATTCTGGAATGCTCAACAATCGTATTGTGCCACATTTGTTTAACTGTTTTGAAAATGTTTTTCTGTCTGAAAGTTTTAAAAATGACCTTTTCATGAACAAGAGGTCTAAGGAGGGTTTTTTTTTCCTGTCAAAATGTATTTTCATTGGGAGGAGGCAGAGAAAAAAAATGAAATGTTTGGACTCTGCATTAAAATGCCAGAAATGTAACTATTACATCTGAGAACTTAAATGTATTGAGTAAATAATTTAGTTCTTTTGTGGACAAGAAGAAAACAATGACGCATTTGGGGATAAAACTGTCAAATTACTAATTGTATTCTTTTAGGATGCATTCAAAATCTAATTTCAGTTCTTTGACAGTAAAATAAGTTATTACCAAGAATAAAAGGAATTATTTCTACTTCCAGCCTCTTTTTGAAAAAGGTATCTATAGAAAGATATCTATAGAAAATAGGTATTTGCTATAAACTTAATGGGGTAGATTAGTGATAGACCAGCAGAGACCACCTCGTCATAAATAAGGTGTCCTATTCAGCAGTTCTTGGCTGGATAAGATTTAAATGTTCTTTTATGGTAGAAAGCTAGGGCAATGGAGAAATACAACTTGCACAAAAATGTTTCTGCAAGTGGTGTTGTAAAAGTCACAAGCACACTAATATTCAGGTGGTCTGGACCTGCTGGCCCTCCTCTGCCATTCAGCAGCAGGCCTGACTGTCATAATCTCATGTTTGTTCCTCCACTGCAGACCACTGCCTCCACTTGCTGTCTAGGCCTCTCCAGCCTGCCCATAGGGCACACACATACACTCCATATACCTTAAAAGGTCAACACAAAAGCATCCTAATATTTACCAGTCAATAGCTAGCAATCTCTAGTAGTTAGGGCATCTTCGTGTAAAGGTGCCTATGCAATAGGTTTACTAGCTTCATAGAACCTTTAAAGTTGGCTATTCTTGCCTGTCTGACTGTGTACTGACTATTGCCTGATTCTTGAATTCTGATCCTCTGCTGTCTAACCTGAGCTATGCCTGATTACCATCTTGACCCTGAGTTACCTGCCCTGATCTTTAGACTGTTTCCTCAGATCTTTACATATTTTGTCTGCCCTGACTCCAGCCTGTTACTAACCTCGAGTTTTGCCTTATCCCACCGTGTTTTTTGCCCACCGTGTTTTTTGCACCAAGTTGACACAGTTGTTCCATACCTACTGCTGTAACAGCTCCATATAAATGAATAGTAGGTTGTAGTAGCATGATATAGGTAGGAAATACTACTTGGGCTGCTTCCACTAGCAAACTGACGACAAAATTGTGATGAAAGCAAAGCAAGGAGATATTGCTTACCTTAAACTCGACATATGGGCTATTGCAAATGCATAGTCATATATATATATATATATCTACACACTATAGTGGGAATATTTTACTAGAACATTATTTAAAGTATGTAAAGTATTTACTTGCTGCTTAATAATGGATTGGATTGGCTTGATTTGGTTGAAACATATGCACAATAATTGCAAGGTTAGCAAAGATGATCTCTAGGATATATATTTTTTTAATTTAGTCCTTTTTCTTCTTGAATGTCACACATTTTTTTAAAATCACCTACTTTCCTTCCTAAGGTGCACACTGAACTAAGCGCCTCTACATATAAACATTGCAGATAGAGAGGAGCAAGTCTATTCCATGCCAATCGAATTTGTTACAAATTTCTAATTTTTTTTAATTTTTGCTCTGATCACCATTTTAATTAAGTTTACACATAACTTTACCACTTTATCACCCCAAAAAACATTATGTGTGCCATACTTGTGCAAGTACAGTACCTAATTCAAAAAAGTCAAATAAGCAAGATGAAGCCAGCAAGAATAAATAGCTTATTTTTAAAGGAGTTCTCCCCTTTAACAACATCCTTTAAAATAATCCTCAATGGAGGCAGCTATAATTTTGTAATATATGTTTTACCTTTATTGCTCCTATCTGCCTTTCAGGGCTGTGGTCATACGATCTTGTCTATGTAGCTATTTTTTTTTTCTGTGATGCTATATCCATGGGCCGGGCAGTGATAGGGGAGAGTCTATGTAACTAGCTGGGTTGGTAGAAGCTATAAAATAGCTGGGCATTAAGAGGTGGTGCTGGGGCTCTGGCAGATAGAGGAGAAGCTCTTCATGGGACTGATTGGATACAGCAACAGTAAGTGTTACATACAGGATGGAAACAAACCAGAGTGATTTGGTGAAAATTTCTTCAATAGAGTCCAAATGATAAAAAAAAAAAGCATTGGAGAAGATGTACGTGAGGTAAACAACTACATGACAATATCTGTTAAAAAACATAGTAATCTCTGTAAATCACTGTTTTAGAATAATGATTCCATACATAGGTTGAATGGTTCTGGTCTGCAAATTTTCAACTTCAAAATTGAAGAGGACATAGAAAACATACCAGAAAGAAACTTTAAAATGATTTTTCTTAGTCTCTACAATGTTTGCTGACTTGGAAAATGTTATGGAAAGTGCATTCATTATTATTCAGCACAAAATGTCATTTCCAATCTTTGCATCAATCCATTCTAAAGTCACCATTACTTATGATTCTGTATAAATGTTTTCAGATTTTTGCCTTACATCTGCTGAGCAAAACATCCAACATTTTCACATTTATCTTATAACTGCAATGACATTCAATAGTTCCACCAAGGTTAATTCTAGGGAAAAAATGGGCAAAATTTTTAAATTTGACATCTGGTAATATATTTGCTTTTTGTGTTGGATTGTTTTCAAACTACAGAAACAGATCTTCATTTTAATCAAGAAATACATTAACTGAATGGGAAAGGGGATTTTTTATTATTGTTAAAAGGTCTTCTCCATAAATAAATGTCATCCATAGAATATACCATAAATGTCTAGTAGATGTGGAAACCACCTCTGGGACCTTATCTATTAAGAAAACAAACCACAGCATCTGGCAGCAGCCTCATATAGGAAGAGATAAAACAGAGATTTCACAGCATTTGTCTGCCATTTCTAGAACTCTCCTGGACTTACAGAGAGCCTCATATGCGGAAACCACTCTTTTTTTGTCTCCTGTAACATATAGCAGTACCGTGCTATTCTTGTTTGCTGATTATAGACCTAAAGACCCTAATTCTCTCAATAGATGATGTTGCTGTGCATTGGCATAAAAATCTGGCCAGGAAATACATCAATCTGGTACTGGATTTTTTGTAATCATGATGGACACTTTCATTGTCTTCTTTCCTCAGTTTTCTCTTAAAATCTCAGTCTATTTAAGATTTTGTTTATCCAAGGAAACATTCCTTTTCCCATTTACTTCAATTCATTACAAATGAAAATATGATTTTACTCAACCAAAAATTAGTGGGAGAGGAGCTCCAAAGTCAACGTCCAAGATCATTTCTTTCTTGTGACATTATAATTACTAGATAATTACTTGTCTTACTAAACCATCATATAGCTTTGCATGGGGAAGCCTACTTTAGGTTTTAGCTATTACTAAGGCATCATTAACATTTCCATGTCCATTGACATCTGTGGAAAATCCATCTGTATTTTGTTCATGTAAAATTTGTGTTTGATCCATATGTCCATTTTGTGTCCTCCATGTGTCATCCATATTCCATGGACACTGTTCAGCTGAAAATTAATTTCCAGACCAATAGTCCATAAAAAACACTGGTAGAACACAGATGTCGACTGTGTTGTGTCAATGGCTTATCGTGAACCAATAGACTTTAATGGGTATGTTTGGTTTAGCGGAAGGCTGCAAAGCCACCCACAGCCTGCTAAATTTACTATAATTTATGATGTGGCTGCTGGCTACATTATACACCAGCCTGGCATGGTCAGGATTTGAGATATTTCCTATCCCAGCCATTTAACCACTCAGCCAGTAGCAGTATCAGTGTGGCTAGACAGAGGGCTCCATCTCCTATCTGACCTTCCAACACCTGGTGATGCAATTGTTGGCATGGAAGCTGGGACTTAGTGAATTGATCCATTATACTTCTATTAAGCTCTAGAAGCAGGGCTTAATAGGATCTTTGCATAGGCATAATGCACTGCAATACAATAGTATTACGATATTATATTTTACCAATAATCAAATGATCCCGCATTCAAGTCCACAAGTAGGACAAAGAATAAATAGATCAAGTTTTAAAATGTTTAAAAACATAAATATTACAAAATCAACAAAAATAGAAGTAATATTTCCACAAATATATCCTATTCAAAACAAATCAAATATATAACTTTTTAATTGACGATTTGATGCATGTGAATAGCAGCATTTCTTTTGGATCACGGGATAGCCCAATCAGGGGCTCAGGTGTTGACCCACTATATCTGCTGCATTCAGTTGTGTCTTTAGTATGTCATGAGTAAGGGCTTACATACCTGGTAGTCCGAAACGCGTAGACAAAGCCTGGTTGTACTGGATGTATTTTTAAGCGCAAATAAAGTACCGTTGAACCTTTGCGAGACTGAGCTGGATTATCTCTTTTTGTTTGGATTTCAAGTTATCCGCATCAACGTGCAGTATTTTTTCCATGCTCACAGCAGAGAAGGGGCAGGTGAGAGCCGTAATTTTTACCTGTTTAGGTGGTATTTAATGTATTGTATCATAATATTAGGCTGGCAGTGTCATTATATTATTTTGCCCCTAGGTGGTGCTAGCGCCACATACTGAAGGAGCAGAGAGAGAGGCAAGACTAAAGCTGGCTATACCGATATCTCTCCCGACTCCCTCCCAACTTCCTCATACACATACAGTGCCTTGCAAAATTATTCAGCCCCCTTGGCTTTTTTCATGTTTTGTTACATTACAGCTATAAGTTCAATGTTTTGTTAATCTGAATTTTAAGTGATGGATCAGAACACAATAGTCTAAGTTAGTGAAGTCAAATGAGAATTAAAAAAAAACAAAAAACTATTGTTTAGAAATAGAAAACTGAAAATTGGCATGTGTGTATGTATTCACCCTCTTTGTTAGGAAGCCCATAAAAAGCTTGGATGCAACCAATTACCTTCAGAAGTCACATATTTAGTGAAATGATGTCCACCTGTGTGTAATCTAAGTGTCACATGATCTGTCATTACATATACACACCTTTTTTGAAAGGTCCCAGAGGCTGCAACACCTAAGCAAGAGTCATCACTAATCAAACACTGCCATGAAGACCAAGGAACTCACTAAACACGTAAGGGACAGGGTTAAGTTATAAAAAAATATTAAAATCTTTGATGATCCCCAGGAGCACCATCAAAGCTATCATAACCAAATGAATAGAACATGGCACAACATCAAACCTGCCAATAGACGCCCACCAAAACTCACGTACCGGGCAAGGAGGGCATTAATCAGATAGGCAGCACAGAGACCCAAGGGACATCAGAGGAGCTGAAGAGTTCCACAGCAGAGACTGGAGTATCTGTACATAGGACAACAATAAGCCGTACGCTCCATAGAGTTGGGCTTTATGGCAGAGTGGCCAGAAAAAAGCCATTACTTTCAGCAAAAAACAAAAAGGCACATTGTGAGTTTGCAAAAAAAGCATGTGGGAAACTCCCAAAATGTATGGAGGAAGGTGCTCTGGTCTGATGAGACTAAAATTAAACTTTTCGTCCATCAAAGAAAACGCTATGTCTGGCGCAAACCCAACACATCACATCACCCAAAGAACACCATCCCCACACTGAAACATGGTGGTGGCAGCATCATGCTGTGGGGATGGTTTTCAACAGTCGGGACTAGGAAACTGGTCAGAGTTGAGGGAAAGATGGATGGTGCTAAAACAGGGATATTCTTGAGCAAAACCTGTACCACTCTGTGCGTGATTTGAGGCTAGGATGGAGGTTTACCTTCCAGCAGGACAATGACCCCAAAAACACTGATAAAGCAACACTTGACTGGTTCAAGGGGAAATATGTAAATGTGTTGGAATGGCCTAGTCAAAGCTTAGATCTCAATTCAATTGAAAATCTGTGGTCAGACTTAAAGATTGCTGTTCACAAGCGCAAACCATCCAACTTGAAGGAGCTGGAGCAGTTTTGCAAGGAGGAATGGGCAAAAATCCCATTGGTAAGATGTGGCAAGCTCATAGAGACTTGTCTAAAGCGACTTAGAGCTGTGATGCCGCAAAAGGTGTCTCTACAAAGTATTGACTTTAGGTAGGTGAATAGTTATGCACATTGACTTTTTCTGTTATTTTTTCCTATTTGTTGTTTGCTTCACAATAAAAAAAAAACATCTTAAAAAATGTGGGCATGTTCTGTAAATTAAATGATGCAAATCCTCAAACAATCTGTCACAGGTAGAGTCACGGGAATCAGCAGGGAAGAGGACAGCCACTGAGAAGTTACAATAAGCGGACAAGAGGTAGAACAAAAACGGAAGGCGATCAGGGTCAACTAGCCGAGGTCAGTCCAGGAGGTCACGTCAGAACAAGGGAAGAGGCAAAGACAAATCCGTAAACAAGCCGAGGTCGAAATCCGAGAGGTAGCGTCAAGGTACAGGAGCAGGCAGAAGAGGTGTCAAGAAGCGGATCGAGGTTCAATTCCAGAGGTAGCTTTATAACAATAAAGTACACAGCCTATAGGATGAAAATCACAGGCAACCTGTAGCCAGAAGGCCGCCTGTATTTATAGTGGGGAGTGAGGGTCATGTGACGTGGCCAGCGTCACATGACTGACAGACAGACAAGTCGAGCACCGAGTGATCAGCTCGGCGCTCAAGGCAGACCTAGGAGCAGGGAGCCTCCCAGCTAGCAAGGCCGCCCTGGGAACGAGGCCAAACGCAGATCCTCGCTCCCAAAGCCAAGCAGCAGGTCTGCGGCTGATGGGAGACCGAGTGCGCCCTGTTACACGATCCATGTTAATTCCAGGTTGTGAGGCACCAAAACACGAAAAAAGTCAAGGGGGTGAATACTTTTGCAAGGCACTGTACAAGCTTGGGCTGAACATGTATCTGTATTCTATGGAGAAAGCAAAATAAGCTGCTGCCGACACTTCTGGAGATGGCTTATCTCCCAGGAGATCAAAAGGATTGGGCAAAAATATTCATGTCACTTGATCCTTGTCTCTGCCGACTTCATACGTCAGGGGATAGTCAGAAGTTCCCTGAACACATAAGACTGTCGGCCAAACCCACAGTTCTTGATGGGTTAGGCTGACAAAAGACTAATGTGTGTGGCCATCTTTTAGTGTGTGTGTCCACCAGCTCACATTTAGTGGACACAAAAAGACTTCCCCCCAAAAAACTACAGGTAGCACTATGCTGATATAATCCCTGAAATATCTGTGAATATAAGTATTTTTAATAAGTGTAAATACAAAAAATATGTATAATTAAAGGCTGGGTTTTAATAAAAATAATATTGATGACCCCCTTAAGAGGTACGCTGGTTGCTGTCCTTGTACTTAACCATCTCCAGAGGAGAAACTACTTCAATGAGCATTCTTTGTTGAAACACTTGCAGGTGCAAATGCTTGTACATTGTGATGTGTTACTACCTTATCTTGAAAGTTTTTTTTTTTATATGTGTTTGTGATTCGGCCAACTTCAAGCTGATTTCTATGCCACCTGTTTACTAGGTTTATCCACTGGGCAGAATGCAATGCAATTAGAGGCAAGGAAATGTAAAAGAATGACCTTGTTCATTATGTGGAATAAAGCAACAACAAAGCTAATGCAGTGGAGCATGACCTTGTATGACCTCTAGAAAAAAACTAAATTCATCTCAATCCTTAATTTAGACCTTTTTGTGTATCAATCTTTGTTCTGGAGTTTTTCAGGCTTTCCAAAACCTCACTCCAAAAAAAATAAAAAATAAAATGGAATGTATTGCTGATTGTTTAAGCTGTTTGTGGGAAAATAAGCATTTATCAAAGAGAATATTGTGACATGGGGAATTTATTTTAATGCCGTATATTGACAGTAAAGGAATGTATTTCTCCTTTGAACTGATTAAATTCTCTCTGTGTTATAAAGATAATGAGCAATAATATTAATTTAGCTTTAACAAGTGCCTATTTTATATTCTATTTGCATTGTAATTAGAATTCTAAGACAGATTTCTAAACCTTGCCCTTTATTTTTATGATAGTTAATTTTAGTTATCATTGAATTGCATTATTGCTATTCCAATTATGTTACTTAGATTATAAAGTTTATTAAATATGTTTAGCTGGTGTGTTATTATTCATTAGAATCTATTATATTTTTGCATCATTTTAGATACAATTTCTAGCAATATTTATATAAATGCTAAGGTGGGAATTTTGGGTAGAGAGAGTTTTTTTTATTAAGGTAGATTTGATTTTGTACTCAAATTGAATTCCTGGGCTGATTGGAAAGAATTGGACCAAAATAAACATTAGAAAATTTGCTGATGTCTTAAGTTACAACTACTTTTTTAAAAGGTATCTCCCACCAGGTGTATTCTGCTCTGTCCTATTTAAATGCTATACAAGTGGCAGGCACCATATATCCCGGAGTTGCACAGACAAATCGCTCAAATAAAAAAACATATATAATTGTACAATTTATTATCCACAATTTTTTTTTATAAAAAAAGGGGAAATTCATGTTGAGTAAATTGTGGATATATATACTAGCATACAATGTCTCTCCAAGATAATGACCCTAAGCCCTAACTTATATTTACATATATTAGAATTAATACAACAACAATTCATATAATTTAGAAACACATGAATGGTTTGGACCGCTATAAATTATAATGTGCTATAGATTTGAGGAATAGATATTCAAGTCAGTGTAAATGGTCGATAAATAATTGATAATTGGTCTCCTCTCAATAATTGCAAAAAATAATTATGTAACTATGCAATAGAAGGTCCATATATTCATGAATTAATATACTCCATCCATATAGTACATGTTTAAAAACTGAAAAAATATATTTAAAAATTGCATAAAAAATTATTATAGGTATTGAAACTTTTTAATCAATAGATAGAATAGTTGTGTCTGTATTCAAATGTCCCCTAATCCCTCTGTATCGATATCACTATGTCAAACTAAGATACTAGGGAATATAACAAGTCCCTCATTCGACATTTGGTTGCCAATTATATACAAGTACAGTGTAACATGCTGTTACCTCACCGCCCAGAAGAGTTACTCAGCAGTTCATAAGAGTTGTCTCCTGTTTAAATTTGTCCTGCTTCAAAGTGCTTAAGGTCCGTGCTGTAACCGCTTGCCGTGCTGTACTTGCTTCTCCTGGCGTCCCACGTGGTTGAGGGATTGACTTTTAGTCGGCTTGAAAGATTAGTAGTATACTTGCAGGCTCAATAGAAGTAAAATTGCTCTATATGCGCTGCTGATCATAAGGTGGTGAATTGGAGTCCAAACATATCATTTTCATCCACATAGCATGTTAGAGCCAGAATTATAAACCAAATGCGCTTCGGAGCTAAAACTTGCTCCTACTTCAGTGGTTATGGAAGTAATGAATCCAATCAATATGATCCTTTTATAATGTTCACTCCTACGGAGGGGGAAGACGCAACATTTTTAAATAGAGAACAATTCATAAGATTATATTTGTGAAAATTTAATTTTGATCCAGGTCTTGGAGTAGACATGCAACGTGAGGGGTGTGTCTTCCCCCTCCATAGGAGTGAACATTATAAAAGGATCAGAATGATTGGATTAATTACATTCATAATCACTGAAGAAGGAGCAAGTTTTAGCTCCGAAACTCGTTTGGTTTATAATTCTGGCTCTAACATGCTATGTGGATGAAAATGATATGTTTGGACTCCAATTAACCACCTTATGATCAGTAGAGATGGCCTTGCAGTTCGCCCGGTGGTCATTTTGTGGCGAACTTTGCTCGTTCGCGATTCGACAAACATGCGAACATATGGCGATATTCTCATGTGGCATATTTTTTTGCATAGCACCGAACATTGACCTTTGACACATCCGTCAGGTGGGACAGGACAGCCAATTGAGACGTTTCAGCACATGGACACCCCCCAACCCTATAACAGAACCCGATCTGACAGCCATTTTACATTCAGTGTTTTGCCAGTGTAGGGAGAGGATGCATTTTGGAGCAGGGACAGGCTGTTAGGGACACCAAACGCTAGCTAATACGGCCACAAAAGTCCTTTTTAGGACTGGTACTGTGCTATGGATAGATGTGATATAGAGGGGTGTGATATACTTATAATATACTTTCTAACATAGAAATATTATAGTGTATTTGTATTGTGCAGAAGTTGTGTGTGGTTCTGCTGCGATACCGCAGCTAGATAGAGGAACAAACGCTATTGGAGTAACTAATTGCAACGGGTGTGATACACGTGTTACCCCCCAAAAAACTGCTTGAGGGCTGCCAAATACTGATTGAGGGGTGCCATATACCTTCTTCACAAAATATTGATTGAGGGGTGCTATTTCTATATACCTTCTTCTGCCAAAGACTGATTGAGGGCTGCGATACACCTGCTTCCACAAAGTACTGATTGAGGAGTGCCATATACCTGTTTCGGCCAAATACTGATTGAAGGGTGCTATATACCTGTTTCAGCCAAATACTGATTCATTGGTGCTATATACCTGTTTCCGGGGTGCTATTGCTATATACTTTCTTCCACTAAATTGATTGAGCGCTGCAATACATCTGCTTCCACAAAATACTGATTGAGGGGTGCCATATACCTTCATCCACAAAATACTAATTGACGGTTGCTACTGCTATATACCTTCTTCCACCAAATACTGATTGAGGGCTGCAATACACCTGCTTCCACAAAATACTTATTGAGGGGTGCCATATACCTGTTTCCGACAATTATTGATTGAGGGGTGCAATATACCTGTTTCCACCAAATACTGATTGAGGGCTGCAATATACCACCTTCCACAAATATTGCTCTTATCTAAGGACTTAGGCAGAGGGTCATTTAGAAAATGACAGGCAGAGGAAGAGGCAGACCTTTCCGCAGGGGGGGTAGGGGTTGGGCAGGTGCACCAGGCCGGAGCCTAAGTGGGAAGTTGAAGAAGGCGCGTGCGATAACTTCAAAGGGCACACCAGAGTTGGTTTAGTGGCTCACTAAGCTTTCCGCTTCTGCACCCTTCTCATCCTCTGTATCTGGACCCTCCTCACTCTCTGCTTTGTGCACCCCCAAAGACACCACCCACCACCACCACCATAGCCCCTCCACTTGAGTCAGAGGAATTATTTTCCCATCTTTTCCCAGACTTTACCAATGTGCGCAGCCATTCTTGGCATCAGATGAGAAAGAGGAGATAGCAACGGCCGCCACCAAGCAGTCTGACGACAGTACCCAGATCAGCCCAAGGAGGGTGGTCCCCACTATTGCTGCCTACTCATGTCAGTGGTGGTGAAGGTGACGATGATGACATGCCAATGAACATCACGTGGGTGCTCACAAGAGAGGAAGAGGAGGGGAGTTCAGAGGGAGAGACGGAGCAGCAGATAGGGAGGAGAAGGAGGAGAAGCAGGCAGAACTCGTAGTGCACAGGAGGCAAAAAGCAGACTGCAAATGTATCTGAAGCGAGCAATTCACCATGCATGGTCACATCTGGTGCTCCCAGGACGACGGCACATGGCTCCACAGTGTCAACGTGTCAGCTGTTGATAATAGTGTTACCATCTGCAGCCTGTGCTGTCAACGCATAAGTCGTGGTAAGCCCAACACTCACCTAGGGAGAACCTCCTTAAGAAGGCACCAGGCCTCCCATCACCGAGCACAGTGGGAGGAACGCCGCCAGAACCCACAAAGTCCCACTCCCAGCGGTCCATGTCCTGCCTCTTCTCCTTCTCCTCTCTCCTTAAATTTGTCCTCCACTCCACCTTCCACCATACTGTCAATGCATTTATCTGGCAGAAGGCAGGTTTCTGTGGCCCAAATGTTGGAGCATAAAAAGTTGATGACGCCGAATAACCCTCTTGTCCAACAGCTGACCACTGGCTTGTCGGAACTACTAGCCCGTCAACTACTGCCATATAAACTGGTGGACTCAGAGGCCTTTAGAAAATTTGTGGCCATTGGCACACCGCAATGGAAGGTCCCGGAAGGAAATATTTCTCCCAGAAAGGCATCCCAGAGCTATATGGCCACGTTCATCGGCAATTGAATATATCTCAGTCACACAGTGTTGGTGCCAAGATACATCTGACCCCAGACACATGGTCTAGCAAACAAGGTCAGGGAAGATACATAGCCTCTACTGCCCACTGGGTGAACCTTCTGATGGCCAACAAGTATGTAATTCGTGGCACCTGTGTAAATTTGGTGTTAGCGCCACAGATTGCATGCATGTCTGCCTCTTCTTCTCCTTCTACTCCATCCTCCGTCTCTTCCTCGGCTGACTCCTCCTTTTCCACTGCTACCGCCTCTTCCGCTGCACCCCCCAAACTCCCCAGAACATATTTGATGTGCCAGATGAGACGTTGCCATGCTGTGCTGCGGCTGTTATGCCTGAAAGCCAAGAGCCACACCGGTCCTGCACTCCTTTCAGGTCTGCGGTCACAGGCCGATCAGTGGCTAACCCCGCTCAATTTGACAGTTGGTAAAGTGGTGTTGTCACGGGAAATACAAGGAAGGAAAGACAATCAAAGGGAACCACAACTAAACAACAACAGACTAGGCCCCAAACCTAGGGAACAAAGAGGTCACCTGCTAGCAATCCCTGATATTCTCCCTAAACTGCTAACAACATGTGCAAATCTCAAAGGTAGAAATGCACATGCACAGGAACCTGAGACTGCTGCAACACTGCACCAAACCCTCAGCTTAGGGAACAGGGAAAGAGGAAACCGGCTCCTTCCAAACTGAAAGAGCTAGTGTCTCCCTAGTCAGAACAGACACACCAAGAAAAGGGAAAAGGACTTAGCTTGAGATATAACTGGAACAGGAGAACCACCACACAAGCAGAGCACTCCAGTGAAGAACTATTAGCCGCAGGGAAACAAGTGAGGGGCGGAACATATAAATAGCCACCTGACTGATAATGAGCAGCATCTGTGAAGGGGTGGAAACCTGTCAACAACAATAAAAACAAGAGAGATCTGTCAGATAGACTCCTGAGTCTTCCGTCTATCAGAACTTGTAAGATCTCACCCAGGGTTGTGCGACACCGGTGCCAATCTGCTGAGCGCGCTGAAACAGGGCAAAATGACACATGTGCTGTGCTTGGCACATGTCCTGAACTTAGTCGTGCAGCGATTTGTTGCCAAATACCCCGGGGTCCAGGACGTCTTGCGGCAGGACAGGAAAATCTCTTGCCATTTTAGAAGATCTTAAATGGCCATGCATCGCATTGCTGATGTTCAGCGGCGACACCACTTTCCCGTCAGACGTCTGATTTGTGACTGCCGACACGCTGGAAATCCACCTTGTTTATTATTGATAGGCTGCTCCAGCAGAAATGTGCCGTTAACGACTACCTGTACGAACTCTGCGGCAGGACAGGTTATGAGAAACTTGTTTGTTTTTTTCACTGCGTCAGTGGCTGCTCATGCGTGACGCATGCAGACTTCTGCGGCCATTTCATGAGATCACCAAACTGGTCATTCGCAGCCAGAGCGCCATCAGTGATATCATACCTTATGCCTTCTTTCTGGAGCGTGCATTGCATCGTGTCCCTGATCAAGCCGTCGAGGAGGAGAAGTTGGAAGATAAGGAAGTCACAAAACTGAATAAATTCCCAGGGGGGCTACTCCATCTGAGACAAGTCAGCAGGAGTCTGAAGAGGAGTCAGAGGAGGATGGAGGCTGGGGGGAGGAGAAGTGCAGGCTTTAAACATTTCAGGGATACCTGATGTTGTCAGTGGATGAGGGGAGAAGACCGAGAACGACATTCTCCTGGGCGATGAGCAGGAGCCAGAGCGCTCCACCACTTCCAATTTAGTGCAAATGGGGACCTTCATGCTCAAGAAAGCATAAAGTTCAAGGATCTGTACTGGGTGGCAATGTACTTATACCCCCGGAACAAACACAAAATGGCGGACATGTTACCAGCATCACAGAGAGCTATCAGAATGCAGCATTTCCAGGCCTTGCTGCGAGAGATGCTGCTTCCTGCTGTTGCGGCCACTGGCATAGGAATTTCCACCCACAGCGAAACAGGTGCGGGTACCAATCCTACCACGCCTGGAAAAAGAAGGCGATTTGAAGATGTGTTGATCACTTCAGATATGAGATCATTCTTGCAGCCAACCCATCGACAGCCGCCCTCCAGATCCAGCCTCAGGGAATGCCTAGACCGACAGGTGTCCGACTACATCGGGTTAACGGTCTGAGAAGCGAAGAACCCCTTGACTACTGGGTGTACAGGCTTGCCCTGTGGTCAGAACTGGCACAATTTGCCATGGAACTCTTGGCTTGCCCCTCGTAGAGTGTCCTGTCCGAAAGGACGTTCAGCGTAGCAGGGGGGATCGTGACTGATAAGCGCACTCGCCTAGCTAACAAAAGTGTGGACTACCTCACATTTTTTTAAATGTAATTGTATTTCCTCATGCTAGCCCACACATATCTGCCACCACACAGAACAAAGAATGGTCCTAGCCTTATGTATATACAGCGGAATAAAAGAAAAAAACTTTTATCCGTCTGTTAGTTAGGTGGGCGGCAGAGGCCATTTAATGCAAGCTCAGTGCACTAGCACTGCATCTGAGCTTTTGTGACATTCAAATCCAAGCTTGAAATACTGCACTAATAATCTGGTTTTAAAAAAACACCCTTTTTTGGCAATATACAACATCTGGTGCATTTGCAGGATTAGTCAGTGTGCAATTTAAGCTAGAAATACAGCCATAATTTTCTGGGTTTTTACAAACACCCTTTTTTTTGCAAAATACACTATTTTTACAGATCTGCATGTGAGAAATTCAAGCGTTATATACAGCTTTCATATTCTGTTACAAAAAAACACACACTTTTATGGCAATATCCAACATCTGGATTAGTCAGTGTGCAATTTAAGCTAGAAATACAACCATTATTTTCTGGGTTTTTAAAAACACCCTTTTTGTGCAAAAATGTAATCATTTTATACAGCTTTCAAAAGGTTGTTTTCAAAAACAACCTTTTTTTTCAAAATACTTTATATTGCAGCCCTTGCTGCATCTGTGATTGTTAAAAACAAGATTTAAAATTTTAATAATTTTCTGGCTTTGAAAAAACACAAATACAGATACACCCCTTAGATAATGTGGTTATATTCTTCTATTAATAAAACACCCTTTTTGGGCAAAATACACAATTTTACAGCCCTAGATGCAACAGCACGTGTGAAATTCAAGTATTATATACTGCTGTCATATGCAGTTATTAAACAAACACCCGTTTTGGGCAAAAAATTTAATTTTGCAGCCTTTGCTGCATATGTCACTGTAAGATACAAACTTTAGATACTGTGGTTCTATTCATCCCCTGAAGAAGAGACAGTGAAATGCGCGTCGGGGTCAGGATTTACTGGTCTGTATTTATTAAGCAGCTATTTTTCGCACATTTATCCCCATTTTCATTCACTTTGCACTTTATTATTACCTATTGACTTGATACCTATTTGGCACTTGTCAGGGGTAGATAGGATTTACTGCATTTATTACATTGCTACATTACCAGCAGTCCAGTGTCATTCCTGTGTCTTCATTGCCATTTATATGTTTTTTATTATTTTGTTTTGTATGTAACAATAAAGATTTGGTATGTTTTACACTTGAACGCGGCTGTGTTGTACATTTATAGGTGTTTATTTATTTTTTTACACTTTAGATACTGTGGTTGTATTCAGTTATTTGAAAAACACACCATTTTGTGCAAATTGCGGCCTAGTCTGGATCAGTTGGTGCGAGATACACACTTTAGATACCGTGGTTATATTCTTCTATTAATAAAACACAATTTTTGGGCAAAATACACAATTTTTCAGCCCCTGCTGCATCAGCACGTGTGAAATTCAAGGGTTATATACTGCTGTCATATTCAGTTATTAAACAAACACCCATTGTTGTAAAAAAACTTTCATTGCGGCCTAGTCTGCATCTGTACGTGTGAGATACACACTTTAGATACTGTGGTTATATTCAGTTATTTGAAAAACAGCCATTTTGAGCAAGAAACTTTAATTGCGGCCTAGTCTGGATCAGGACATGTGAGATACACCCTTTAAATACTGTGGTTCTATTTAGTTATTTGAAAAACAGCCATTTTGTGCAAAAAAACTTAAATTCCGGGCTAGTCTGGATCAAGACGTGTAAGATACACCCTTTAGATCCTGTGGTTCTAGTCATATATTTGAAAAACAGCCATTTTGTGCAAGAAACTTAAATTTCGGCCTAGTCTTTATCAGGATGTGTGAGATACACCCTTTACATACTGTGGTTCTTTTCAGTTATTTGAAAAACAGCCATTTTGGGCAAAAAACTTTAATTGCGGCCTAGTCTGTATCAGGACGTGTAAGATACACCCTTTACATATTGTGGTTCTATTCAGTTATTAAACAAACACCCATTTGGGGCAAAAAAGCTTTAATTGTGGACTAGTCTGCATCTGTACGTGTGAGATACAACCTTTAGATACCGTCGTTCTTTTCTGCTATTAATTAAACACCCATTTAGGGTAAGATCCTAAATTTAAGAAATATGAGGAGAGCGTCAAATAAGGGACGTGGCCCAGGTTGTGGTGCTGCTGGTGGAGCTCCTGCTGCAGGGAGAGGACATGGTCGATCTGTGCCAGCTACACGCACAAGTGAAACCCCTTCCTCAGGTGCGAGTAGGCGACAGAACCTGCAGCGGTATTTGGATGTCCGTGTGGCTCTATAAATTAAGGCCAGAACAAGTACAGGCTATAGTAGTTTGGGTTTTCTGACAGTGCCTCCAGTTCCTTCACATTGTCTCCCACCCAGTCTCCTACTGAAAGACCACAGTTGGCACCTGCAGCCGGTTTCCATCAGTCTTTCACCTCACCCCTTGCAAATCATGTCTCTGGCTACTCCTGCTTCCTCTTCTGCTGCAGTCTCAGCCTCTTCATTCACCTCTGGAGTGACAGTGCCACCTGCCACCCTGCAAACTGGATCTGCCAGCAACACCACCACCTGGGTCACCAAGCATCTCCACAATGTCCCACGGAAGCGTTCAGCTCTTCATTTCCCAAACACTGGAGAGGAAGAGGAAGTACCCCCCTACCCACCCACAAGAGGAAGTACCCCCCTACCCACCCTACTGCACCACCAAGTGGGGGACAAAATCAGGTGTGCACTGCTCAACGCCATCTGTGGCAAGGTGCACCTCACTACGGATACGTGGACCAGTAAGCACGGTCAGAGACGTTATATCTGCATAACAGCACACCGGGTAAATGCAGGCCTGAGGCCAATAGCAGTTTGGTGCATGTCCTTCCACCACCGAGGATTGCAGGGCGCTTCAGTTTGCCTCCTGTTGCCTCCTACTCTGCTTCCTCATCCTCTACTGGCTCCTCATCCGGTCAGCGTAACACCTTCACCACCATCTTCAGCTGTCACTACCAGAGCTTTGAGACGTTCTCACAGCTCTGTTTCTCCACCCCTGTGATGATGTCACTTAGAGCTTGGAGGAGTTCTCACTGCTCTGTTTCTCCACCCCTGTGATGATGTCACGTAGAGCTTGGAGGAGTTCTCACGGCTCTGTTTCTCCACCCCTGTGATGAGGTCTTTACTCCCAACTGTTCCTCCTGCGTTTGATTTACCTGCCTTTAAATCACCCCTCCTCCTATTGTAGGGCGTGGATTATATTTCTCATTTCAGTTTTAGCTCTTGCCTGAGTATCTTCACTTGTAAGCTATCAGTTCACTGGACCTGTGTTCTGCTGCAGCAAGCACTCCGGATATTGCCAGCTGTCCTTGGATCCGTCTTCTCTGCGGCTGCAGCTCCTTCAGCTAAGTGTGCAAACATTGTTGTGTACCTGGTTATTTTCTGACTGGATCTGAGGTGGCCACGGTTCCCTCCATATACTGAGCAGGGCACCGGTGGCCGTGCCCCTTCCACTATTGTAGGGGTTACAGTGGTCATTAGTCTTAGGTACGCGGGCATGCCTCGTTTCACCATTTGGATCCGGGCATGTGCTTTAGCAGCATAGGGAGAGCTTTGAGGGTCTGACAGGGGTCACCCTTTATCTTCCCTAGTTTGGGTCTGGTCAGTAGCTCTTTTTACTGTGAATGCTCTTGTTGCTCACAAACAGCCGTGACATCAGCACAGCCAGGGGTAAATGACAGCAGGCAGTTTTAAAACGTATCTGTTTGGGGGACAAACCCCACACCGCGCAGGAGCTGTGGATGGGCCTTGAACAACAGACCGATGAGTGGTTGGTGCCAGTGAGCCTCAAGCCCGGCCTGGTAGTGTGTGATAATGTGCAAAATCTCGTAGCAGCTCTGGGACTAGCCGGTTTGACGCACATCTCTTGCCTGGCGCATGTGCTGAATTTGGTTGTGCAGAAATTCCTTAAAAATTACCTCGATATGTCAGAGCTGCTGCATAAAGTGCGGGCCGTCTGTGCGCGCTTTCGGCGTTCTCACCCTGCTGCTGGCCAGACTGTGCGAGCAGCAGCAGGCGATAGTGGAGTTTCAGCTGCAGCACGCACGGGTGAGTCGCTCTGCGGAACAGCACCACTTCACCACCAATGACTGGGGCTCCATGCAAGACCTGTGTTCCTTGTTGCGCTGTTTCAAGTACTCCACCAACATGGCCAGTGCCGATAAGGCTGTTCTCAGCGTTACTATCCTACTTCTATACCTCCTTGAAAAAACGCTGCTGGCGATGATGGAAGAGGATGTGGCACAGGAGGAGGAGGAGGAAGAGGTATCATTTCATAGGGTTTCCGGTCAGTCATTCTCAAGTAACTCAGAGGGTGGGTTCCTGCACCCACAAACGCCAGGTACACTATTGTCCACCCAGGGCACAGTTCTAGAGGATGAGGAGGATGAGGAGGAGGAGAAGGAGTTCACAGCAGGGTGGCACCCAGACCAGCTCATGGCCATCACTGGTGCGTGGCTGGGGGGGATACAAAGGGCACAGATGATACACCTCCAACAGAGGACAGCTTTTCGTTGCCTCTGGGCAGCCTGGCACACATGAGCGATTACATGCTGCAGTGTCTCCGCAACGACCGCCAAGTTGCCCACATTCTAACTTGTGCTGATTACTGGGTGGCCACACTGCTGGATCCCCATTACAAGGACAACGTACCGTCTTTATATCCCTCACTGGAGCGTGTGCGTAAGATGCGCAAGTACAAGCGCACGCTGGTAGATGCACACTGGTAGACGCGCTGCTAGTGGCATTCCCACCTGACAGCAGGGGCACAGTGGAAGCACAAGGTGAAGGCAGAGGAAAAGGTCGCCAATGCAGCTGGGGCACCGCCACCACCTCAGAAGGCAGGGTTAGCAAGGCTGAAATGTGGAAAAGCTTTGTCAGCATGCCACAACAACCAGCACCTCCATCTGATATGGAACGTCTTAGCAGGAGGCAGCATTTCACCAACATGGTGGAGCAGTATGTGTGCACACGCCTACACGTACTGAATGATGGGTCTGCCCTCTTCAACTTCTGGGTCTCCAAATTGGGCACATGGCCTGAGCTTGCCCTTTACGCCTTGAAGGTGCTGGCCTGCCCTGCAGCCAGTGTATTGTCTGAACATGTGTTTAGAACGACAGGGGGCGTCATCCGCAGCCAATGTGGACAAGCTCACGGTCATTAAAATGAACCAGGCATGGATCTCACAGGACTTGTCCGTACCTTGTGCAGAAAAGACATGTATACCGGCCTTAACCAGCCATTGTTATACTACAGCGCAACTGCTCATTCTTGTATTTTGGATTTTTCACACTCTTTTGGAGTGTACCCTAATAAAAAAAAGTATAATAATCAAAACCAAAAACCAGTGTTGGCTACCTCGTCCTCCTCCACCGCTGCTTCCACCTACACCGCTACGTCCACCGCCTCCTCAAACTACTACTCCATATGGACCACCACCTCAGAAATTGTTTATTTTATTATTTGTACATATTTTATTTTATTTTATGTCATTTCACTACTATTTGGCCTGTTACATTTTCGGGTGACATTCACCAATTTTTGGGTGTGATGTACCAATGCTATACCTAGTAGACTGGTAAAAAAAAAAAAAATAGAAATGTTATAGCTATAGTTATTAGATTTAGTAATAGTATAGCAGATTACTTACACAAAGGTATTCCTTTTAGATACATTTAGTATATTGTTTTATTTTTTTTTCGGGGGGGGGCATAAAACATGCAAACACACCTATTTTTTCTTTTATTGTTAAAAAAAAGCTTACAATGTCAAAATTGGTGAATACCATAGGGCATCAACCTAAAACATAAAAAACAAAGTAGTCACTTTCAAGAAGTTTCTAATATACACAACTATATGTAGGTTGGCTCAGAAATGAAACAGGTATTTGCAGTTAGATAGGCCCATTGCAAAAACTGAAAGATTGGCCTATTGGAAAGGGGGTAAATATTCTGGTAAGGCCTCATGCAGTTTTTTGTGGTCCACAAATTGCAAATTCTGCAAAACATGGAAGCCGCCCGTGTGCCTTCCGCAATTTGCAGAACAGAACAGGCCACCCATTGTAGAAATGCCTATTCTTGTCTGCAAAACGGACAAGAATAGGACATGTTATATTTTTTTGGGCGGGGCCATGGAACGGAGTGCTGTCCGCCTCTTTTGTGGCCACATTGAAGTGAATTGGTCCGCACAAAACTGTAGACCAGAACAACGGTCGTGTGCATGAGGACTAATAAAGTAGTGGGGTGTGAGGGTGGAGGAGGTGATAGGTAGTGATGGACGAACAACGCTCGGGACGATTTGCACTTTCGTGATCAAATGTTTGCGAACCGCGCATTCGCATCGCGCCCATTGATTTTAATAGCAGCTGAACCTGAAAAACCTTTAGGTCATATTTGCAGCCACCAAATACAAACTATGAGTGCACAAATAATCCCAAAACATGGACAGTGACATACCAGAGGGGGATCATTGGCAAAAATTCCCACAAAAAATATGTATTTTAATCAGATTTGTATGCGTCTTAAAGGGAAACGCTAAAAAATGTGCCCTGCTGGAGCCTAGAAAAACTTTATTTCCTTTTGGTTTGATGTATACAAATGTGCAGCTATCTCTATTCATTTTTTTTTTTCAATACGAAAATCGCATAGTTAAATTTCATATAATGCGCACACGCAAAAAGGGCGTGGCCTAGTCTAGCAACTGGTTTGAACTACCCAAAATTTGATGCGATTGGAAAAGACGGTTGGAAACAAAGTTCGCGACAGGGAGGAAGAACTCCTGATCACTGTAAGTAATTTAACATTACACCCCAATACACCAGTGTATTTGATTAAATTTCACATGCATGTCAGACCAATCACTTTATATGCAGATAGATTGTTATAAAATATCTGCATTTGTGAAAATAGCCACTTATAATGCGAATATCTTTTTCGCCATACCTACAACTTCACTTTTTATCAGTTGTAAGTAGATATTACTGATTGGTGCACTAAGTATTGTTGTAACATCACAGCACTATGTCTGTAGCATGTACGTATGGACAGCATAGAAATATCTCTCACATGCACATTGCACATTCACTCATGAGCAGCCACTGGCACAGTAAAAAGAAACCAAGCTCCCCAGAATCTATCCTGCCGCAGAGTTCGTACAGGTGGTCATTAACGGCATGTTTTTGCTGGAGCAGCATATCAAGCATATACAAGGTGGAGTTCCAGCGTGTCGGACAGTCACAAATCAGATGTCTGACGGGAAAGTGGTGTCACCGCTGAACGTCAGCAAGGCGAGCCATGGCCGTGTAAGATCTTCTTAAATGGCCAGATTTCAGGCCTGCCGCAAGACATCCTGGACCCCGGGGTATTTGGCAACGAATCGCTGTACGACTAAGTTCAGGACGTGTGCCATACACGGCACGTGTGTCATTTTGCCCTGTTTAAGTGCGCAGATTGGCACCGTTGTCGCACACCACTTTACCAACTGTAAAATTGAGCGGGGTTAGCCACGGCCTGTGACTGCAGAACTGAAAGCAGTGCAGGACCAGTGTGGCTCTTGGCTTCCAGGCACAACAGCCGCAGCAGAGCATGGCAACGTCTCACCTGGCACGTCAAACATGTTCTGGGGAGCTTAGGGGTGCAGCGGAAGAGGCAGTGGAAAAGTAGGTGTCAGCCGAGGAGGAGACGGATAATGGAGTAGGAGGAGGAGAAGAAGAGGCAGGCCTGCATGCAATCCGTGGCAGTAACACCAAATCCACATGGGTGCCACGGGTTACATGCTTGATGGCTGTCATACCAGTGGGCATTAAGAGTTATGTACCTTCCCTGCCCGTGTTTGCTAGACCACGTGTCTGTGGTCAGATGTATCTTGGCACCAACACTGTCTGCCAGAGATATATTAACTTGCCGCTGAACGTGGCCATATAGTTCAGGGATGCCCTTCTGGGAGAAATATTTCCTTCCTTGGACCTTCCATTGTGGTGTGCCAATGGCCACAAATATTCTAAAGGCCTCTGAGTCCACTAATTTATATGGCAGTACATGGCGGGCTAGCAGTTCTGACAAGCCAGCGGACAGCCGTATGGCAAGAGGATTATCCGGCGCCATCATAAATTTTTTACGCTCGAACAATTGGGCCACGAAAGCCTGCCTTGTGCCAGATGAACGCAACAACAGCACGGTGGAAGGTGGAGTGGAGGACAAATGGGAGGAGAGAGGAGAAGGAGAAGAGACAGGATGTTGAGTGCCGGGAGTGTGGCTTTGTGGGTTCTGACGGCGTTGCTCACACTGGGCTTGGGGATGGGAGGCCAGGCGCCTTATTAAGGCGGCCATCCCTAGGTAAGTGTGGGGCTTATCGCAACTTATGCGTTGATTGCACAGGCTGCAGGTGGCAACACTATTGTCAGCAGCTGACACGTTAAAAAAAGTTTGCTGCAAAACGACCGCAGGTCGAGCTGCAAGGCCATCTCTAGTGATAGGTTTGAATTGGCCATACACGTCAGATATACATATAGTATGTCAACCAAAGCCACCCAATTTCTGTGGGATAGGCAGCTTTTTGCTTTTGAGGAGAAAATCTGTCAGAGGCAATTTCTCTCCTCCCCATTCACAACACATGCCTTTTTGGGTGAGCCAAGAATCCATATGTATTGGGGGATTGGCATCTGATTGGCGGGGGTCCAACACCCCCCCCCCCTCCCCGATCAGTTGTTTGAAGCTATTCATTATACTGCACTTCATCTTGGAATTGCAATGTTATGACGAGTACTCACTCCATTCACACCATGCAACTGCTCCTCCCCATTAAACAGCTGATCTTAAGGCCTCGTTCACACTTCAGTGTTTGGTCAGTGATTTCCATCAGTGATTTGTGAGCCAAAACCAGAAGTGGAGCCTCCACAGACATGAGGTAGAAGGGAAAGATCTGCTCCTGTTCTGTGTTTAGAGTTGCACCTAGTTTTGGCTCACAAATCACTGATTGAAATCACTGACCAAACACTGAAGTGTGAACGAGGCCTAAGGGGTGGCGCCTGTCAGACCCCCGCCAATCAGCTATTGATGACCTATCGTTACTGCATAACCCATTTCATTTATGTGTATGGGCTTCCAAAGACATAGACATGAGGTACCAGAGAAATATTGGTGTTGCTCACAGAAAGGATGCATTATGGGTGATACTATCATAAAAAATGATAATCTAGCTATCCATCTCTATTCTACAATTTGCGGTCCATATCACCATTGGTCTCTATATTTGCTTTCAACAGTGTAAAATGACTTCCTAACTAAAAACGACAGTAAAAACATTCATAACCACTTACAAAATTTAGCAGGAAAAAAAAAACTATTAAAAGGTATTATTTAAATAACACTGTATCTATCTTTCTAGTTAGAAGTATCTACTCCATTTTAATCTGTTGAAATATATTGCAGGCAAATGCAATCCTCTGCAGGGTATTGTGAATATTTAATTTCATACAGGGAAGATTCTCTGTGCTCCTACAATGAAACGCTAAGATTAGACACACAACATAATTTCTATTATGTTAATGTAGCCTTAAAATATATTGTACTGAGTGCTGTAACAATCAAATTATCAATTATAATGTCTACACAGGGTAGGAAAGTGTTCCAAAAACACAGGGCTGATTATTGCTTCAGTACATCCAATCTGCATACTCATTGTTTGGTACAGGGAAAAACAAATTATCTTCTTCTGGCCTTAGTTCAAATTTAATTAAACGAGTGCAAAGCAATTATAATAAAGTACAATAGTTGAGTAATGAAAGGAAGATAATTCATTAACCTATTAATCTTTATTTATGTTACTTTCAAATAAGTATGTCATTTCTTTATTGCATCCTTTAAGAAAATGAACACTTTTCTGGCTTTGGATATAACCCTTTCAGCACCCCAGTTGCTATAAATGTTGTATGTTTGCAAGTGATTTAGGAATTATGCTTTATCCATATATGGTAGGAATATCACATCCATTTATTGTACTCTAACAAAAACATTCTCTGATGGGTATTGGATCAAATATTCTGAATTATCAGATGTTTATGGAAAAATTTAGAAGACCTACTTGTTCCGCTATCGTCCCCTGTAGTAGCAGCCACATGCTTCGGAAAACTGCACTGGTTTTACCTCCAAAAGCATATTATTAATCAATTTTGTGTGTGGTTGCCACTATGTCGGACCATATTGCAATAGAAAACTAGAAATTGAAGAAATCCCAAAATAAAATTTTGAAAAAAATGCCTTATGCCTCATTCACACATCAGTGTTTTGGTCAGTTATTTCAATCAATGATTGTGAGCCAAAACCTGTCACTATGGGGAGTGGGGGAAATTCACCACCGAATGATAAAGGGTATGCGGGGAAGCAGCTAGGCCAGGATGCCAGGATAAGGGAGCAGGTCACCTCCTAAAGCGTCCCTAATCCTTGCCCTAACTCCTCACCGTATGAGCGGACCTCGATGGTAGGACGGCTCATACCCAGGATACCTAGGACCCTGAGTCGCCCTGATAATCCCTCACATATGAGCAAGTAAGAGACGACCAGTTCTTCCAAGACACGGAAGAGCAGGAGTCTCTGCAGGCCTTATAGCAAAGAAAGGAAGCCAAATGGAATGGCAGGTAAGTATCCAGTGGCGGGGATAACCACTTAACCAAGAGCCCAGGATGGCATGGTAACTTAACTGCCGCAGCTGCTGGATGGCACAACAGAAGACCACACCAAGGTAAACTGGAACGCATACAAACGTACTGCAATCCAAACACCAAACTGACACACAGGAACCAGCGCTCCAGCAACAGCTCACAGACTTGACTATTGGTTTACCCCTCCGGGAAACCATGGAGCCCACTTCCGGAGGCACAACAAACAGGGTACAACTTGCATACATGCCGGACATAAAACACCAACTGACAAGACATGTAACAACAACAAGACGAGACACGACACCCAGAACGTAAACCCACACAGGTAAGAAAGGGGAACATGGAGGATAGAATGGGAAGACAATTTATGCCCAACAAGGTGGCCCTCAAGGACTGGACAGGTTCACCCAGGAAAGGAGCAGAGCTCCATCACCAAACAAGGCTGGAGTACAACTGACTCCAGCCTGGAAGCCACAGGTAATATAAACCTCGTGTCCACACCCAGGACACACCTAAATCCCCACCAGCTAGATAATTAACCCCTCCAGCACCAGACAGGGAAGGCCCAAGGAGAAAGGATGAGGCACCTAAATGCTGAAACCACAACAGGTTGCCGCTGGCAACAGCATGCATGACAACCATGTTACGGCGCACACCAAAGGCCATGACACTCCCACCCCTCAAAGCCCTCCCAAACCAAGAAGGGGAAGCTAGTGCGGCACCCACAAACACTGGGTTGGGGGGTGGAAGTAGCATAATCAGCTTAAGTGCAAGGAAGTCTCTCCAAGACTGCCGCCAGCACGCCGAAACCACCAACTAGGAACCGGCAAGCCAGCCAACAAACAGCTTGAAGAGACCGCACTGAACACTGCGTCCACCTCAGACATGGTTCACACCAGGTCGCTGCCAGCATGCATCCCCAACTAGCAAACACCAAAGCCAGTACAACAAGGAATGCAGCCAGCACACAACACAAGCGACTGAACCACTGAGACACAGACGAGAGGAAACACAAACACAAGTAACGGTTCACACCTACTGCAACCACTGTCACAGAGAACCGCACTGTTAACAGGATCTCCCCTTTCATCGTTCCTTCTGGAGGACAAGCATGCATGCCAGAAAGCAGAAGGCAACACATGCTGAGCCCTCTTCCGAAGGCAATAAACAGACTAGCCTTTGTTGGACATATTGTCACATGGGGAGTGGGGGGAACTCCCCACCGTACGATAAAGGGTATGCGGCACCAGACAGGGAAGGCCCAAGGAGAAAGGAGGAGGCACCTACATGCAGAAACCACAACAGGTTGTCGCTAGGCAACATCATGCACTGCAACAGTGTCACGGCGCACACCAAAGACCGTGACAAAACCAAGTAGCGGGTCAAAGACACAGAACAGGTACAGATATTTCCCTTATACCTTATGTCTGTGAAGCCTTCACTCCTTGTTTTGGCTCACAATCACTGATGGAAATCACTGACCAAAACACTGACGTGTGAATGAGGCATTATGTAGAGACTCTGGGCAGGAACTGCGGCTCTGATGTGGACCAAAACAACATTCGTGTGCATAAGGCCTAAAGTTCTAAGTCAGTTCCATGTCATACTCTACATTTCTCTAAAAATTGAAAAACTCATATCTGCAATTTTGCACTGTGTTGTAGCCTCAATTTTTTTTCTCACTGGTAGCAGTGGCATTATAGAGTGAAAATCTTTTCTATCATAAAAGTAACCACGACCTGTGTCTCTGGTGACTATACAGGGATTTTAACATACTTGGCCACTACTTAGCAATTATCATGTCCTAAAAATTGTGCGATCATGTCTCATTTTTGACAAATTTTTACAAATCTGCAGCAAATTTTTCTATACGGCTGCAATATATAGTCTTCTCTTTGATGTTGGTCTCTTTGGTATTTGATGGGCAATCTGAGATATAGTAATGCTAGCTAGCTGCAACTCTGGGGATCCCTCAAGCCAAAGAGGATGTTTTCAAACCAAAAAACAAGTTTAACAATTTTTATGTGGAAAGTTTGTAACTTTTCTTATTGTAAAATTAGATTAATCCCCTTTCAACTTTTATTTTCAAAAACTCTGTTTTTGTTCACTCTTTATGTCATTGCACACATTTGTCTTCTTGCTAAACAGAAGAGACTGGGATTTTAAATTGCAGACAGATAATAAATCTGATATCTACCACACTGCCATCCATCTGTCTACTATTTTCTGGTGTGCATTGATTTGCATGCCTGTGTTTGCTTCAAAGCCATCTATATAATATACCATACATAATGCGAGCATCACACATAATGATCTTTATTATATCGTTATATATATGAGTAATAACTGTAGATAGATAAGTAGCCCAAAAAATTAGTAAAAAGTCAATAGATAGATAAATATTTGAGAGAGAGGAATAACCTGAAAATCCTGGTCCCCAGTGTGAAATCTTTAGTAGGATCCCCACCTTCTATGTGTTTCCTACAATAGTGTTGTCTTCTTATGCGGCAGAATGTGTTTTTAGGCCTTCATGGGCCCAGTAGCGAAAGGAAGGGAGGAAAGAAGGAAGGAAAGGAAGAATCTTAACATGGGCCCCCATCTGCTATATAGTGTTATCTTCTTATGTGGTGAGAAGCAGATATGGAAATAGGTATCTCCCAGGGAAAGAGGAAGCTTTGTGCTAGCACCACCTTTTGGAAGTGGTTCCCTATGAGTCAAGCCTTAGGAAATGGCAAGGGAAAGGTGAAGCTAACAAGATGGTTCTCTTTCCCTGGGAGATAACTCTGCATATTATTTTCCCATGGAGCAGTGCCACTAAGTCTCCATACATGGCTAGTCTCCTTAAGGAGAACCAGTAACTCCCTTAAGCTGCATCCCTAGAAAGACAGGCAGACAGATAGGTAGGTAGATAGATGCATCAAAAGAAAGTAATGTTGTGTATATTGAGGTTTCATATCACATGACTACAGCAAAAATCATGGCATGGCCCATGTCTCTTTGTCACAAACCAGCATGTGTGAACCCACTGTGCTTACGCGTCCTACATCCTCACACCCTCCTTTCGGACGATGAACATGAATGGCAGAACATGCAGACCTCTTACCAAAGGCTAAGACCGGAAGCCAAGACTCAGAACATAGGTTCGGACAACAGATCACAGAACTCAGATCCAGGGAACAGAAACTCAGAAATTCAAGAGAAAGCAAGGAACGCCAAACATGGCACAGAACAGAGTGGTCTTGGTAATGCATACTGTCACGTTCCAAAGGCCCAAAGGAAGACCTCCAGGACATCTTGCAAACAGAACACAGGCAAGATATAGATCAGGGACCAACAGAGTACTTTATTACACATGTAATAAAAGAACATGACAGTATAGCAGGTTAAGCAATAGTGGTAGCACTACCACAGAACCAAGTGCACTGGCAGACCAGAGGCAAAACCCAGAGGGTGGAGAGCTAGTGAGCCCCGTTCTTCACAGAGCCCCTGGTGGTGGGGATGAACTGGGTCGAGGGCTCACTGGTTGCACTCCAGGAAGGTCCTGGTACACTTGACCCCTACCTGCAAAGAACCACTCTGGTGCAAGCACCAGTGAAAAAAGACAACAACAGACCTGGAACCTATCCAAACACAGGACATGTATCAAACAACAAGACAAACAGAAACCACATAAGCAGGATTGAAGCATGGCGGTCTCAGGCAGAGCTGCACACAGACTAGAGATCCTCCATCCTGAGAACCCAGGGACCCTCTCACGAAGGCAGGACATACACAGGACAGGAACAGAAGCAGTAAAGCACTGCAGGCCAAACATGGAACAGATTATATCAGAAGCAGTAAGCACTGCCAGGCTGGGCATGAAACAGACTAAATCAGAAGCAGTAGGCACTGCCAGGCTGGACATAGGACAGGATCAGAAGCAGTTTAGCAATGCCAAGCTATTAGACGCAGTTAGAGCACTGCTAGGCTAGACATGGAACAAAGTGGATCCAGACAGAGAACAGGCACAGACGAACAGACAAGACATGGACAAGGATAACAACATCACCACATAACAGGTACAGAAGAACAGGCGAAGCAACAACAACAACACCAACATCAACACTATACCATGCGACACCAAACAGAAGGGCAGATGGCAAACCCCCATGGTCATCAGCAAGGGGCTACAGCCAGCAAGACAAAAGACAGACTGAACTCCTGGGCGAGCAGCAAGGTGCAACACCCAGAAAGACATAAGACAGACAGACCTCTTGGATGAGCAGCAAGGTGCTACACCCAGCAAGGCCCAAGACAGACTGACCACAAGCTCACAGATAGATATAGCTGCAATAACAAGGGCACCTGATAAGCCACACCCATGAACAGACCAGGGGAAGTTAACCCTATCAAAACTAAACATTGAGGGGAGCCTGCATGAACAGGGAAGAGAACACACTCTGCAGAACAGGACATTGCCCCTGGATACACGGAGTCTAGCGCAGCCAGTACGCTAGAGCACAAACATCCTGTGACACAAACAGAAATGTATCCATACTAAGGCCATGTTCACAAAAAAGGCCATAGCCAGCACGCTTTACAGAACCAGCATACATGGGTATTCCCACAGCCAGTACACTAAGCGCATGCAGCCAGCCTGCACCGCACCGGTGCCAGGAACCACAGAGATGCAGACACGGGGAATGCAAACATTCACAGGCCACAGTTCACACACCAAACAAACAGCTTTTTGTGTGTAAATCTCAAGTCCGGGACAGGAGAGCCTTTCAAAAACTACCTATGGAATTTATTTATATCATTAAAACAAGGGAAGGCTGATTAGGCCTGATCACCTAAGGATATAAATCATATATAAAATCCTAATCAGCCTTCCCTTATTTTAGTGATATGAATAAAATTTTGTTTTAAAGGTCTAATTTTTCATAGGTAGTTTTTGTTATGCAGGTTTGACCTTCCTATCTAATATAGATCAACAATTTGAGAATATTCAGGAAACCGTTTCAACCTTAAGACAATTTTCATCTTTAGGTTTCTCCAAGTGTTGGATTCTTGTTTTATAAAGATTCTGCATTACATTTGCTACCAGGATGAAAGCAGAATAAGCGACAATAACAATTCCTCCAGAAAATGTAATTCTACTTTAATGAAAAGCCTCTTTTATTTAACCACAATATATTGCTTTCTAAAGGAAATGTTACCTTCTGCAGCATCCAGTCTATTACTGCCAGTTCTGCTAAATTACAACTGTGAGACATCCATACATTTCTACATCCTCCACTCTGATGATGCTTCATGATTTGCCATGAATATCATTTAAATGTATATTGCTTTCTCTGAAGATATTCCCTTTATTTTTTTTTTTAATTAAGAGATCTTAAGACATTTAAGGCGATAAAGCCGAGTCTCTCCATCAGAGGAAAAAAATCAGCGCACAGCAATGTGTCAAGGCTGAAAAAATGTGTTTTAATTATTCTTTTACAACCGATTCTATTATTTATAACAGGCCTGAGCTTTTCAGTGTAATGAAAGGGCCATAAAATTGTCAACCGTGAAGTAAAACTGTGTGAGAGAAGATTGTCAATTTTACAGTATGCCAAAGCAGATCATTAAACTGGGTTACTGTAATAATGAAAAAGAGCAGACAAAGGCAATTGGGAAAAAAATACAATGTAATATAAAATAACATACAATTATATCTGAAATGTAAAACATAATAATATACAGTACACAGAGCTGACATTGAAGAACAGTGTTTATGTGACTCCCATTATTGTCATATAGTTTATTCTATGCATTACCGGTGATATCGCATATGTAAGAAAAAGTAAAAATGATATAATTAATATGTGTATAACACTAAATACAGCCGGTAGAGACACAAACTGCAGATGAATAGAGATAAATAGATAGATAAAAATGTGGGGGGTTCAGTCCGCACAACCCTATGCAGGTGCACATTGCGTTGTTTTTGCGTTTGTATCTGTATTTCGCCATAGCAATGTGCACCTGCATTGGGTTGTGCTGACTGAAACCCCCACATTTTTTTCTTTGTAGTATATATTGGAGGCGTGGCGATCTCCATGCAGTCATGCACACCTGACCAGTTAGTCTGCCCTGGAGGCTGGTTTTAAAGTCAGTATAAAACTGAGTCTGCTTATATAGCATCTACCAGTAGCCATTTGGCTCCAGGAGAAGTATATAGTGGGCTCAGCATGCATGTTGGTACTTGCATCCCTGGATCCGATGAAAGCTGTAATGGCACCGGACGGGGTTAAAAGCAGAGTGTGCTTGGCGTGCATGCTGTACCTGCGCTCCCTAGACTTTGTGTGGCTGTCATGGCCCATAACAGGTAGGAACTAGTGTTAGGGACCACTCATGAAGGCGACCTTGACGTGGTGAGTGGCTTATTACGCTTTGGCCAAAATATACACCAATGCCTTATTCAACATCCAGCATAGAGGCAGGGCAGAGTGCTGGTTTGCAGAGTGCGATTGCATTTGTGTTTTTGCGTTTGTATCTGTATTTCGCCATAGCAATGTGCACCTGCATAGGGTTGTGCGGACTGAACCCCCCACATTTTTTTTTATGCATATGCTGTAAAGATACTAGATGTGCAGCACCTGAAACTACGGATAATGGAAGCCTGTGCTAGCATTTCTCCTGCGGTGTTGCTATCAGTGTGTGATGAGTGGGAGAAGAGGGTTGCATTGACAATCCAACACAATGGGCAGCACATTGAACACATTTTAAGTGGTCAGAAACTTGTAAATAACTCATGAAAGAATTAAGTTACGTTAAAACCAAGCACACCATGTTTTTCTTGTGAAATTCCCAATAAGTTTGATGTGTCACATGACCCTCTTCCTATTGAAAAAACAAAAGTTGGATTCAAAATGGCCGACTTCAAAATGACCACCATGGTCACCACCCATATTGAAAAGTTTCCCCCCTCACATATACTAATTTGCCACAAACAGGAAGTTAATATCACCAACCATTCACATTTTATTAAGGTGTATCCATATAAATGGCCCACCCTGTAGATAGATATATGGTAGATAGATATATATACCGTAATACATAATAAATAGATGAATAGATAGATAGATAATAGATAGATACTAGATAGATATGTACAAAGATGATAGATTGATAGGATTGATTGGATAGATAAATAGATAGATAGATATCCAACAGACGTCACAAACGACAGAGAATTACTGAAGCTCAACTAAAAAATCAAGCATATGATAGTTACAAAACAACACACTGTGTTAGGCTTCTTTTACACTGCCGGCAGGAGTTTTGGCAGGCTTTTCCTGCAGAGAACAACCTGCCGGAGCTCTTTGGTTGAGCAATGACGGAGCATACCAGAATGGCCTCATTGATTATCATGGGCTCTGGCAGAGAACCAAAAAAATTGATTATTCATGTGCTAGCAGCACCTTTTCAGGAGAGCTGCTGATTGCTAAGGTTCTTCACCTGAAGCATCACCCACATGTAATTTATAAAAGGAGTTCAGAACCAGCAATGTGTTTAGGGATTGTTGCACCCCAAATTTTTTTTTTTCCAGTTTTCAAACCAGCAATCGGATTTGAATACTTTTGTAACTACATGTAATAAAAAATGTAATATAGCCAGTGAGCTATTTAATAAAATGCCTCAACGTAGCACTGCCTATTGTTGTCTTTTTCTTTTTTTCTTATCTCTCTGTCCACTTTGGTGGACACACATGCTCATTTCCATATGTTAACCGCCTGCTGACCTTTGTTAGGGAGGGAGCTCCAGTAGAAAGGACACAACCTCTGGGCTGCTGACGAAAGAAGCGCCTGCTGAGCTTCCAGCTTTATATAAATCTAGCAGAGCAACTGAATTCGGAGATCTCTGGATCCATGTGAGGTACAGGGCTGGTTCTAGCCTTGTTGGAAAGAGTCATGTACTATATGATTTCTGATTTTCCTTTTTTACATTAATTATGGGATAAACCCTTTAAGTAAAAATTATTTAAATATGGCATTACTATATTCTGACCGGAATAACTTTTTTTAGATTTCTGTCCACAAATCTGTGTAAAAGCTTGTTGTTTACAGTGTCAGCTATAGTTTTTACTGATACTCCTACTTCATTCATTGTACTGGATAAATACTTTTGTATATTAATACTTGAGATGAGCAAATCGAAGCTGACAAAATTAGATTTGCAACTAATGCGAATTTCCTCGCGCTTCATGGTAACGAACCACATTTTTCCTAAAATGGAGGCTACACGTGTTAGGACTGAGGACATGGGGAAAGGAACTCTGGGAAGGCGGGATCACCCAGATTGACATGCCTGCATGCAGCCAATCAGCAGCCAGCCAGCTGTGTGATGTCACAGCCATATAAATGCGGCCGCCATTTTAGATTCTGCCATTTTCCAGCGTTCAGAGTGCAGGGACAGATGTGAGAAGGTGCTAGGGACAACAATTGGAAAAACCTCATTGTGGAAAAAAAAGACAAACAAATATTTATAAGTGCAGGGAAAGGATATGGAGGAATCATTTCACAGCATTTTAGTGCAGGGAGAGACATCAGAAGGCGCTAGGGACAGTGAAAGGAAAGCGATTTACAAGTGCAGGGAAAGATTATTTGTGGATCCAAATGGCCATTAGACAGCTCTGTCATTCCAGCTATTTGTTATTGGGCTGCAAGTGCTATGTTGAAAAGCCTTTAGTGGCTTATATTTTAGTATCTTATATCGGTACCACAAGAAAAATACATATACGCATTTCACTTCTGCAGTTATTTCTGGTGAAAGCATATAGGGGTGTATTTCAGTACTGCAAGAAAAAATATATATGCACTGCATTCTTTAAGTTTTTTCTGGTCAAAGCAAATAAAGTCATATTCTAGTACAACAAAAAAAATATATTCTCAGTGCATTTCTGCAGTTAATTCCAGTGAATGCGTATAGTGATCTATTTTGAGTCCAACAAGAAAAATATATTCTCAGTTCACTTCTGCAGTTATTTCTGTTGAAAGCATATAGGGGTGTATTAAAGTAAAAAAAATATAAATATACAGTACAGACCAAAAGTTTGGACACACCTTCTCATTCAAAGAGTTTTCTTTATTTTCATTGAAAATTGTAGATTCACACTGAAGGCATAAAAACTATGAATTAACACATGTGGAATTATATACATAACAAAAAAGTGTGAAACAACTGAAAATATGTCATATTCTAGGTTCTTCAAAGTAGCCACCTTTTGCTTTGATTACTGCTTTGCACACTCTTGGCATTCTCTTGTTGAGCTTCAAGAGGTAGTCACCTGAAATTGTTTTCACTTCACAGGTGTGCCCTGTCAGGTTTAATAAGTGGGATTTCTTGCCTTATAAATGGGGTTGGTACCATCAGTTGCGTTGTGGAGAAGTCAGGTGGATACACAGCTGATAGTCCAACTGAATAGACTGTTAGAATTTGTATTATGGCAAGAAAAAAGCAGCTAAGTAAAGAAAAATGAGTGGCCATCATTACTTTAAGAAATGAAGGTCAGTCAGTCCGAAAAATTGGGAAAACTTTGAAAGTGTCCCCAAGTGCAGTCACAAAAACCATCAAGCGCTACAAAGAAACTGGCTCACATGCGGACTGCCCCAGGAAAGGAAGACCAAGAGTCACTTCTGCTGCGGAGGATAAGTTCATCCGAGTCACCAGCCTCAGAAATCGCAGGTTAACAGCAGCTCAGATTAGAGACCAGGTCAATGCCACACAGAGTTCTAGCAGCAGACACATCTCTAGAACAACTGTTAAGAGGAGACTGTGTGAATCAGGTCTTCATGGTAGAATATCTGCTAGGAAACCACTGCTAAGGACAGGCAACAAGCAGATGAGACTTGTTTGGGCTAAAAACACAAGGAATGGATATTAGACCAGTGGAAATCTGTGCTTTGGTCTGATGAGTCCAGATTTGAGATCTTTGGTTGCAACCACCGTGTCTTTGTGCGACACAGGAAAGGTGAACGGATGGACTCTACATGCCTGGCTCCCACCGTGAAGCATGAAGGAGGAGGTGTGATGGTGTGGGGGTGCTTTGCTGGTGACACTGTTGGGGATTTATTCAAAATTTAAGGCATACTAAACCAGCATGGCTACCACAGCATCTTGCAGCGGCATGCTATTCCATCCGGTTTGGGTTTAGTTGGACAATCATTTATTTTTCAACAGGACAATGACCCCAAACACACCTCCAGGCTGTGTAAGGGCTATTTGACCATGAAGGAGAGTGATGGGGTGCTGCGCCAGATGACCTGGCCTCCACAGTGACCGGACCTGAACCCAATCGAGATGGTTTGGGGTATGCTGGACCGCAGAGTGAAGGCAAAAGGGCCAACAAGTGCTAAGCATCTCTGGGAACTCCTTCAAGACTGTTGGAAGACCATTTCAGGTGACTACCTCTTGAAGCTCATCAAGGGAATGCCAAGAGTGTGCAAAGCAGTAATCAAAGCAAAAGGTGGCTACTTTGAAGAACCTAGAATATGACATATTTTCAGTTGTTTCACACTTTTTGGTTATGTATATAATTCCACATGTGTTAATTCATAGTTTTGATGCCTTCAGTGTGAATCTACAATTTTCTTAGTCATGAAAATAAAGAAAAATATATTCTTACATTTCTGCAGTTAATTCTGGTGAAAGCGTATAGTGACCTATTTTAGTCCAACAAGGAAAAAATCTACGCACTTCACTGCTGCACTTATTTGTGGCAAAAGTGTTCAGTGGCCTATTTCATTATAGAAAGAAAAAAATATACGCATTTCACTGGTGCAGTTATTTGTGGCAAAAGTGTTTAGTGGCCTATTTCAGTATAGAAAGAAAAATGTATACGCACTTCACTGGTGCATTTATTTCTCCTGAAAGTGTTTACTGGCCTATTTCCGTACAAAAAAAATATATATTCTCAGTTCACGTCGGCGGTTATATGTGTTGAAAGCATGGCTGGGAGTTAGCAGGGTGGCAGCGGTGGGAGCCAAACAAGCCCGGGGTGAGCACCTGCTCCGCAGCAGCTTACCTGCTGAGGAAGTAGTGGTGCAGGGGTCTGTGCAGAAGTTATATGCAGTAAAATCTCCATAATGTCTCCATGATAAATCTGCAGCATGGGGGCTCTGTGGCTTCTACACACTTTAAAAATCATCCTTCAGCAGAGCGGATAGATGCCGGATGACCAGGACACTTCATGACCTTCTCAGGAGCTGCTGTAGGGAGCAGCGGTTCATTTCTAAGACGTCTGTATAGTGCTGGGGTAATCCGAACACCCTCTCTATCTCCATGCTCCGTTATATGTGGTAAAATCTTTTGTGACGTATTTTGGTGGAAAAATTCATCTTATTGAGCATTCAGTGCTGTAGTAATATGCGGTAAAATCTTTATTAAAGTATTTCAGTCGAATAACTAAATTTATTCTGCGGTCAGCGCTGCGGTTATATGCGGTAAAATCTTTAGTGAAGTATCTTGATGAACTTCGCAACTCCTCCGGGCTCAAAGCTATCTTGACGCTTTGTCTTGTCATTGTCTGTAGCTACTAGAGGCCTGTTCATGCAAGGCAGGGTCCCCCAGAAGTATCTTAGTCGATCGACACTCATTGTCATTGTGCCATTCTGTGGCTTTCTCATGCTGCTGCCACCTCCAGACTCTGTCATTGTGCCACTCTGTGGTCCCCTGATTCTGCTGCCACCTCCAGACTCTGTCATTGTGCCACTCTGTGGCCTACTCATGCTGCTGCCACCTCCAGACTTTGTCATTGTGCCACTCTGTGGCCTACTCATGCTGATGCCACCTCCAGACTGTCGTTGTGCCACTCTGTGGCCTACTCATGCTGCTGCTACTTCCATACTCGGTCGTTGTGCCACTCTGATGCTGCTGCCATCTCCACCCTATGTCACCTATCCACTCTTTGGTATCCTGTTGCTGCTGCTGCCAACTCCACATTATGCCACCTTGCCACTCTGTGGTCTGCTCATGTTGCTCATGCTGCTGCCATATTCACACTTTGTCACCTTGCCACTCTGTGCTATCCTGCTGCCATCTCCACATTATGTCACCTTGCCACTCTGTGGTCTCCTCATGCTGCTGTCATCTCCACACTATAATACTGTGAGTCTGTATGAAATGCAGATGAAAGGTGTTTGAGCAGTCACAGGGCCAAAACTGACCAAATAACTCATGTATGAACTTGGCTTACAGGTCGATGTTAGTGCCAAGAAAAAGCACACTCCTTTTACACCATCACCAGCTGCTTCAACATCGATGTCAACAGAACCTGTTCTATTAAACTTATATACAAATAGAACCCCGTTACAGAGTGGAGACGGTGTCAGTAGTAATTTATTGTTGACGTCACTGATTACTTTGCCTTTTGCCTTTCTGATCCGTCAGAACCATAACCCACAAAAAACAGATCCTGTCTGTGGAGCATATGCCTTCACTCGGCCAGCATTTGCTCAATAATCCATCAGTATTGCTAATGCGAAAAACAAACTTGTCACCTTGCCATTCTGTGGTATCCTGCTGCTGCTGCCATCTCCACATTATGTCACCTTGCCACTCTGTAATCTCCTCATGCTGCTGCCATCTCCACACTATGTCACCTTGCCACTCTGTGGTCTCCTCATGCTGCTTCCACCTCACCACTATGTCATAGGTCCACTCTGTGGACTTCTTATGCTGTTCCCACCCTCCCTACTTCATGACTGGGCCACTATTTTGCCTCTCGGCCTGGCTGACATCATCATTTATTTGACCTTTCTTCTGATCTGTCAGAAGGAAGGAAAAATGATCCTGTCTGTGTAGCAGCTGTAAGGCCTGTATGGTCCTATCAGAATTGGCTTCTGATTTAGTAGCCAAAAGCAGGAGTGGGTACAAAACATAGAAGACATGCAAATATTCCATTTACATGTTATCTCTGATTTAGATTCACTCCTGTTTTTTTGGGGCGGCATTAGCAATACTGAAGGATTATTGAGAAAATGCTGACCGAGTGAAGGCATATGCCCCACAGACAGGATCTGTTTTTTGTGGGTTCTGACGGATCAGAAGAAGGGAAAAGTAATCAGTGACGTCAACAATAAATTACTACTGACACTGTCTCAACTCTGTAAGGGGGCGCTACTTATATACGTGTTTAATAGAACAGGTTCTGTTGACATCGATGTTGAAGCAGCTGGCGACGGTGTAAACGGAGTGCACTTTTTCTTGGCTCTAACATCGACCTGTAAGGCAAAGTTCATACGTGAGTTATTTGGTCAGTTTTCGCCCCATGACTGCCCAAATAAGTGATCTCTAATCTTCATCTTTAATTAATACTTAAGGCATTTTTGGACACAGCATTACCAATGATGTTTTTGTTTGTTCTCTTTTGTATACAAAGGGGGAAAGGGTGTTGTTTGCATTTGTTTCCTTTTTATATTTTGTAAATTACAAAAAAAAATTAACTTATTTAACTTTATCTTGAACATGGGATTGGCAGATTGCTCATACCATAGACAGCAGTAGTTTACCATTGCAGTCTATGACAAAATTGCTTTGCTCGGGCTTAATAGGAATTTTACTCTGGCAAGCTTGGGATCCTTCATCCAATTTTTTATTGTTTTTCAGCTTCCCAATACACTATATGCAATATTAAATGACAATATTAGAAAGTATAACTTGTGCTGCAAAAAAAATAAAAAAAATAAAATAAGCTCTCATATGTCTATGTGAATGGAATGCAAGGTTAGCAGTCAAGACAAACCTATTTTCATTTTTATCAGTTTTCTGGCGCAAATTAAGACAGAACTCTACAGCAGCTTCAACTTATTTAGGTGCACAAACTGCAGGAGGCTATGCCAAATATATGAAGGGGTATGCTCCTGTAGCGCATCCTCTGGCAGCACAGGGGATATGAAGACCAGTGTTGATAAATCTCCTCCTATGTCTAGTATTGAAGTCAACGGAGCTGAGCTGAAACACCACACACAACTTGTGCACAGATATGGATCTGTTTTTGGAAGAAAGTCAAATGGATATAAAAACACTTAAAGAGGATCTGTCACCTCTCCTGAACTTGTCTGTTTTAGTAACTCTTTGCATTCCACATGCAATAACCGTTCTGGAGAATCTTTTTATATAACTATGCTGTTTCATTTATTAATGAATCTGCAACTCGATGTTACCAGTGGAGGGGTCCCTGCACAGTCTCACACTGGCAGCACTGACCTCATCACCCCTCACGCACTCACATATATACACTGGTAATACTCAGCTACAAATTAATTAATAATAGTAACTGTGGGGCTGATTGACATAAAGTTATATGCATAAATTCCCCCAAAAAGCTAATGAGAAATACAATTATTTAAGTAAACCGGAAGTCCCAGGATTGCTGACAGGTCCTCTTTAAAACTGGCACAAAGCAATAAAGGAACATTTTTGCTGCTATTTGACGCTATAAAAAAACTCTGCTCCAGACTCTAGTCAAAGAAGACTTGTGAGAAGCTCACTTGTTCTTGCTTCTAACATAGAAAAGAGAGGCAGAAGGTGACTTGACTTGTTTGTACTAGATTACTGTATGTATTTAGTGAGAATTCTTGTTTTTTGATCAGTCTTGTTTACCCAATCACTCTTTGCCTTCTTCTTGCTACTCTGATTGACCTCGGACTGTTTAGTTACCTATCTCCTGCTTTTGCATCTCTGTACTTTCATCTCTCTTACTTCTGTTCTGAATCAACTTGTTTCTGTTGCTGCTATTGGATAATGTTTTGTTTTTGACCCCAGCTATTATGACTATTCGACCTGTCCACTCAACCTTCTAGCAGCTACCTGGTGATAGAATTCCAAATCCACTGCAGAGACCGCTCAAGCTTAACTTCATATGTTCCTGAGTAGGATTGCCCCTATTGGGGTGGCTATTTCACTGTAGGTTAGTTTCCCTGTACTTGCAACGTTGTTTCAGGGCAAGTTTGCCAGCTCTTGTAAACCGGGGACCAAGTCTGGTAGTGGATGCACAGTTTACTGGACAGGTTACATGTATCCCGTCAGCTCTGTCAGAACTGCTACACAACTTTAAAGGTAGATTTTAAGCCTAAATTGTTTAGATAAAACACAGTAAATCACCTTAAGCTTTTTTTACTACTCCTCAATAAAGCTATTATAAATAAGACAACTATGAGTATCTTAGATGTTTATGCCTTATCCAAATGTATGTGTTGGAAACCTGGCTAGGTTGTTTTAGTTTATTTTAGTCTGCTGAAGCTGAGTGTTTTCGTCTTCTTTTGTTACAGTTTCATAATGCTTTATATATATTTTTTAAATATGGTATGACGGAAATTCTAGAATGTGTTCATTTGTACTCAAATCCTGGTGATATGATCAGTCATTGGATCAGAGAGGTAGGTGGTAGTACTACAGTATCCTCCCATTTCTACCAAGGAAGCAATAGGCTTATTTTTAGGAGTAGTGCTGATATGTGATTCCATTGTAAACTTAATATATGCACAAAACAGCACCTAGTATATGTCATAAACAAAAGAATATCTAATATATGTCAATTAATTACTGCATGATGATTACTGGAAATTTTCCACAGCACTCCCATAGGAATCAACAAGAAAAATCATCAGCACCCAATTGTGTGGATTTTCTTTGCCTTTATTATCTTGCGGATACCACCTGCAGAAAAGAGTTGAGTGAAAAAAAATAACAAAACACTATATTCACTCCCCCTGGTTCTCCCATTGCAGTGTATCTGTGGTGCCTCACTGACCTTTGTACACTTGACAGCCTACAATGATGTCTCATCCTATGTAACTGATTCAGCTAATGATTGGCTGCAGGAGTCACATGTGATGAAACATCATCACAGGATGCCAGGTGTACAGACACTGTCAAGTAACCAGGCAATGGAGCCATGAGTTGCCAGAGGGTGTGTATAGGTTTTGTTTTGTTTTTAAACTTTAAAGAGAGTATTTATTTATTTATTTTATTTAAGGGCTCTTTCACACTTGCGTTCTTGTCTTCGGCATAGAGTTCCGTCGTCGGGGCTCTATGCCGGAAGAATCCTGATCAGGATTATCCTAATGCATTCTGAATGGAGTGAAATCCGTTCAGGATGCATCAGGATGTCTTCAGTTCCGGATTGGAACGTTTTTTTGGCCGGAGAAAATACCGCAGCATGCTGCGCTTTTTGCTCCGGCCAAAAATCCTGAAGACTTGTCGCAAGGCCGGATCCGGAATTAATGCCCATTAAAAGGCATTGATCCGGATCTGGCCTTAAGCTAAACGTTGTTTCAGTGCATTGCCGGATACGACGTTTAGCTTTTTCTCAATGGTTACCATGGCTGCCGGGACGCTAAAGTCCTGGCAGCCATGGTAAAGTGTAGCGGGGAGCGGGGGAGCAGTATACTTACTGTCCGTGCGGCTCCCGGGGCGCTCCAGAGTGACGTCAGGGCGCCCCAGGCGCATGGATGACGTGATCGCATGGCACGTCATCCATGCGCATGGGGCGCTCTGACGTCATTCTGGAGCGCCCCGGGAGCCGCGCGGACTATTAGTATGTTGCTCCCCCGCTCCCCGCTTCTACTATGGCAACCAGGACTTTAATAGCGTCCTGGCTGCCATAGTAACACTGAAAGCATTTTGAAGACGGATCCGTCTTCAAATGCTTTCAGTACACTTGCGTTTTTCCGGATTCTGGCGTGTACCTCCGGCAAGTGGAGTACACGCCGGATCCGGACAACGCAAGTGTGAAAGAGGCCTAAGACTTGCAGACTTTGCTGTGGATTTGTGGTTAAACCATGGCCATTGCAGATTTACTACCCAATTTAAAAATCCACACAGCAGGTCATTTTCCTTAAAAAACATTTATCCAAGGTCTAAATGAGTTTTGAACCTGGGCCAGTATTATAGTCCGCTGCAGATTTTGCATCCACAAATACAGACAGAAAATCTGCAGCAATTCCATTATGTTCATAGTTGATAATCTGGTTGTCATATTTGAGGTTCTAATCAGATTTATATGGATTATCAACTGTTACTTGTATTATAGAGTTAGTTTCTTGGTTTCAGAGTTTTTAATTTCTTTACTATAGTTAAAAAAATATTTTCTAACTGGAAAATCATTTTGATTTCCACAAAAAGTTGAATATATGCTCTAGTTGATTAAATTACATTTTGACTTGGAATCATACTAAAATCAATGGTTATGCATGTAATACCCGGTGATTCGTAATTTTGGGGGATCCTAAGCAAGGCATCATACCTACAGTATGTGTACAAATATAGCATAAAGATTAGGTTTGTTCTGATGGGCTAACCCCTTTGGTTGATGATTTATGAGCTGACATCTGCCATCAAGGTCACTAGAGATGAGCGAAGTGCTCTAAAATTCGTTTCGGTTTCCTAACTGAATTTTACAAAAATGTGCTTCGTGACAAATTACTTCATTACAAAGTGAATTTCTTTGTAAATAGTGGGTGCAATGGCAGGGAACGGTGATTGCACTGCCCCCCTGTCATTGAACCCCTCAGATGCCGCATTTATAATGGATCGCGGAATCTGAGATCCATATTAAAGCATTTTACTATTTGAAATTTTTTTAAAAAAATGAAATCATCCATTTGATAGCAAAGAGGCTGCCGTGGCCATCTTGCTTGAAGATCCAGTGCAAAATCTCATGCCACACTTGATGACATCATCACATTGGCTGGCGTGGTGATTTCATACGTCACCGCACGCAAGATTTTACGTTGGATCTTTAAGCAAGATGGCCTTGGCAGCCTCTTCGCAATCAAATGAATGAGGTAAGTAGAATTTTTTACATTTTTCTACCATTTCAGGGAAAAAACTATTATTTACCATGAAGTACAAAGAAATTTGGTTTAGTGGTGAATCATATTTTTCCTGAAATTCGGATTGAAGTCGATTTTCTAACCTTCGATTCCCTCAACACTAAAGGTCACCAATGAGCTACCAACCTATTGACAAATCAATAGCTTTGGACAATCCTTTCTTTCTAGAAATGTATCCGTACAATAAGCTGATCATAAAGTGAGTCTGTCACCGCCAGACAGCTGAGAAGCTCTGACAGACGTTCTTCAGAACCTCCTGCTTGATGTTCTTTTGTTTTGCTTTCGTTTTGTCATCTCGTTAGTCTCTCTCAGCTGTCATGTAGTTGCACTGATTGCATCCCTTTAAATCCCTTCCCATACTGCATCACTTTGCGGTTTATACAACTTCCTGGAGTGTGTACATGCTGGATGCTACAACTGATCCTTCTACAGATAAGTCTGTTCATTGATTTGTGTTTTCCTGTTTGCTTGATCCTAGGTGACCCTGACTCCCTCCGTATTAAGTGTAGGGAGCCGGTGGTCGTGTCCCCTCACTATTATAGGGTGTTCAGGTGTCATACAGTCGAGGCACGAGGGCATGCAATTTTCTATCATAGAGATCTTTGCATGGGCTGAGAAGACAGGGAGAGTTTCAGGGCTTAAATAGGGGTCACCCTTTTGTTCCTTAGTTTCAGATCAAGCCAGTCGGATCTTCTTTGTAACTTCTTGTTTTCTGTTACACCATCCGTGACAGAGTCAGACCCACCATTGGGACCCTTAACAATCAGCTGTAATCTGCATGAAAAGAAAAAACGAATATGTATATAATGCCCCTTCAAAACCATCAAAGGGCCAATGTAGCATTACACAAAATATATATTGAACTTAATGGGCTGTGAATTAGACTGCATTAAAATCCTGTAAAACAGATTCAACTTGGCACCTGCTACTTTTACACATTCATCAGAGGTTCAGTGTGAGGAAAGGTTGATGTTACCATTAAACATTCAACCTCTTTAAATGTTTTTTCCAATACCATGACTTTTTCATAAAAACTGGTGATAATGGAATAAAATAGCAAAAATAGTAATACTGTACCAATCTCCTGCAGCTTCCCTGGCCCCGATGGTCTTTGTTTACTGGGTAATACTATGTTGTTTCGACATGTGACTCTGCAGCCAGTCACTGGTGTTGGCTGTCGCAGTCACATATTGATATACCACCACTGGATCCTGGTAAACAGATACTGGTGGGTGACCAGGACAGCATCAGTATAGGAGAAACAGGGGATTGGAAGGGTTATTATTACTCCTTTTATTATTTAAAACTATAGTCAGCTTTAAAAATAATATGGGGCTAGAAAACTCTTATAGGTATACCAATTACAGTTTGTTCCACATCTGCAAAGGGGGTCTGAACTTTTCAAACCATTTCAGAGAATTAGTGGAATAGATATCCATGGCAACTAATAAAAAAAATATATATAATCTTTGGAGTTTAAAGGGTTTTCTGGGAGTTTGGTTTCTACAGGATACAGTAGGTCATCAACATCAGATCGTGGGTTCTAACTCCCATTACCCTTGCAGATCAGGTGTTTGAAATTAAGTGCTGCAACCTAATCCTAGGCCATTTTAGTGAATAGGCATGGATTGCAAAACCAAGCACAGCTGCTATACAATGTATTGCGCTGTGCTTGGTAATCTGTGATGAGGCAGCAGCGCTCACCAGAATACGATGGCCTCTTCAAGCAGCTAGTTGGTGGGGCTGCTAGGTGTTGGACCTCCACAGATCAAATATTGTTGATCTATCCTGGCCATCTCTATTGAACTCACGGAAAATTCCTTTAAGAGCTCATCACACGACTATATGTGTTTTGTGGTCCGTGTACATGCTGCCATTTTCTTTTTCACTTCAATAAAAATGTCTTATCCTTGTCAGCAAAACAAACAAGAATTGGACGTGTTCTATCTTTTTTGTGGGGCCGCAGAATGGATGTGTGGATGCAGAGAGCACACATTGTTCTGTTCGCAACTTTTGTGGCCCCATTGAGGTAAATGGGTCCACATCCGATTTGATCAAAAATACGGTCATGTGCATGAGCTCTGAATTTAGATAATGATCACTGTAGTGTAGCAAGAATACATGTTTCATAAGTCTGATTTTACGTATAAGGCCTAGGGAGATTTTTTAAAACAAAGGAAAACATGGAGCTGTTTTCATTACTCACCAATCAAATTCCAGCTCTCAATGGTAAGTTTCCAGTAAGAGTATATGGAATTTTATTATCTTATTATAGAAATTGTCAGTTAAAGCTTAAGTATATGAATTGTTCAAAAGTTTTCAAGTAAGTAAAATGCATCTAAAACAATAGGAATAGTGCCCTTTGTACTTAGAATAAGATTACGCTATATATCTGCCACACGTAAATGTCAAGGTAAAATGTTAATGTGTTATTATGAAATCATATAGACTGCTACGGTGATAAGAAGCAAAATCTATGGAAACATTTTGCTGTTGATCTTAAGGAAAATAGAATGTCACCTGTCTCTGAAATACCGTCCGGATTGACTGAAAATGCATTACGAGAACATCTATTATCCTTTTTTTCACTTAGTAAATAGCATAGGTATGGGTAATAGTCTGACTTAAAGTAACATTTGTCTTCCTTATTTTTAGAGAAGCTGTTAAAATTGGACATGTGATTCTAAACGGGTGCCGATTTACTCAAGTAAATATGCACTCTCAAAATATGGAATAATCAATATATTTGAGCTGGACATTGATGATGCATGTTATCATATAGCCTTAGCCTTACAATTTGAATTCTATTTTCTATTAGTCAAAACCTGCGCTTTGTTGATTAGCCACGTTATAGCTTATAGGAAAAATATGTAGATATTTAATATTGTCTTTTTTACATTAAATGAGTTTTCCAGGAGTTCAATATTGATGGCCGATATATCCTGAGGATAGTACTTGGAAAAACCTGCAGCACTCCTCCGTTTTGGTAGAAAATTCCAGTGACTTGGACTCTGGAACTTGACCTGCGAGCACCAAGTCTGGACCATTATCGCTGGTACCAGTTCAATTGGACTTTTCCCTAATGTGGGGTATGTAGTGCTGCTTATTTAGATTTTTAACTATCCTGAGGATAGGTCACCAGTATCTGATCAGGAGGGGTCTGACCCTCATTGATCAGCTGTTTAAAAAGGCTGCAGCGTCAGGCCGGATACATCAGATTAATTGGTCAGATGAATGGTCCTGGGCTGCAATACTAGGCACAGCCACTATACAATGCACAGCGCTGTGCTGGGTAAGGTGTGAGAAGGCTGCAAAATTTACCAGAAAACCATGGGCTCTTCAAACAACTCAGTCTCTGGAGTTAGACCTTCACTGATCCGATACTGATGACCTATCCTGAGGATAGACTATTAATATCGAAATCCCAGAAAAGCCCTTTAATGATGACCGTTATGACCAGATGATTAGTAGTATGATCAAATCACCTTGGTTGAAAAAAAAAAAATGGATGGCTTGGTCTTGGTATTCATTTGCACAGAAAGAAGCTGAACTGGATTGGTATAACACAACAGTCTATTCTGGAAATAGATTATTAATATTGCGTAGATTTGAAAATTTGTGATCTAATATGGTTACAGATATCAAAATGTGGCTCTAATTTCAGATTTGTTACATGGACATTTAAGTAAAATGTAAAGTACAAATGAGTAAAGACAATTTAACTTGTTTTAATTTAAATTTTCATTTACAATTTAATGGTCATTTATAGTTTAACTCAGGAAATGTCCAAAATAGTGATGAGTGAGTTTCTAAAAATTAGATTTAGGTCTGGTGCGATTATATCAGGCATCCATTTCCTCTCAAACCCAAATACATTTGACTCAAATTGAAATTGCTTCAGTGAACTGAAGAAAAAACTGTGAAAATCATCACAAACCAAATCATATGAAATTCTAATTCTATAGAATTCCCTAGAATTGATTCACTCATCTCTAGTCCAAAAAATTAACTTATCTTAATTGCACTATTTAAAAGTTTTTTTCTGCTATCCTCATCTAGGCAAAAACAGAATATTACCTATTTTTGTTCTTTAGTGTCAGATGACAGCACTGCACTTTTGTGATGTCATGGCCAGCTACAGATCTTCAGAACAGAACAATTCAATTAAGCTTTGGGGCATATAGAAGATAATAAATTCAACCACGACCTATAAAATGCATGTGATCCAGAAATGATAACATATGGTAAGCTAAAAAAAACTGATTTCAAAATTTCAAAAATAAGAATGGCAGTCACCTGGCAAATACTTTTTCATATCAATGAAAAATATATATTATTGTTACAGCAGTGGGTGTGGATCCACTATGTTAAGCAATAGATTTGCCCTAGGGCTAATCCTAAGAACATTATTCTGGCATTCCCCTGGTACTCACCATTTAAATCTTATACAGTGACCTGGATTTCGCTGCAGCAGAGTCATCAGGCCCCCACCTCCTGGAGTAGTCTCTATATGGATAACAGCTGACCTACAGGGGTCAGAGATACTGGTGCAGGGCACTGAGGTGACAGGCAAAATCATACTCAGGGACAAGCCAAGGTCAGGACTGGAATAGTGCGTGCAATATGGTAAATAGTCCAAGGTCAGGAAAGGCAGCATAGTGTCAATATGGGTAAGGTCAGGTCCGAGGTCAGGCAACAAAGTACCCTGAGTATAAGATATGGGTGGACAACAGATCATCACACTTTTGAGGGAATTTAACATGCTAAGAAACCTTTGCTTAGGCATCCTCCCACTGAGGAAGGTGCCTGAAATACTCTAGGGTTTAAGCCTGCATGAAGAGACAGAAGGGGCCCAGTGGAAGAATCGGCTGGAGGAAGACAGGGTGAGGTGGGTCCAGCCTACTTGATGAGAACATCAAAGCAGAGGCAGCTTACAGCCAGTGCTGTAATAATTTTCCTTTAAAAAATAAACAAATAAACTATAGACATCATTTGTTGAGATACCTAATGTTACAATCTTCAATTTGCAATATACATATCACTATATTATATATTTATCTATAAATATAGGACCATCAAGCTCAGTAGCGTTTGGCAAACGTCAAAAACTGCTTCCAGTCGAAAGTCTCCTTTTTACATATGAAAAAAACATGAGGGCCTCTAAAGCCCGCTACTACTCACAGGATAACAAAGCAGGGAATCTATTGGCCCGCCGCTTAAAAATGAGAGCCGCCAAAGCCAGAATTCCTCATCTTGTTCACCCGACCTCAGGGCATAAGATCTATGACCCAAGAGCTATAGCAGATCAATTTGTGGAATATTATTCGGCCTTATATAATCTGAAAGACTCCCCTGAGATAGAACCCATATCGCCCCTTGAAATTAGCTCTTATTTAGAGAAGCTAAACCTCCCGGCCCTAAACGACCATCAAAGGAATAAACTGTCCAACCCTATTAGTATCTCTGAGATAACTAAAGCCATATCCTCGCTTCATCCTCATAAATCTCCTGGCCCAGATGGTCTAACCAACATTTATTATAAGACCTTTCAAGACCAACTTATTCCCCATCTCTTGCCAGTCTTTAATAAAGCATTCACAGAGGGTTCACTTCCAACCGAGATGCTATCTGCTACCATAATAGCTCTGCCAAAACCAGGTAAAACGCCAGACAGACCCCAAAATTTTAGACCTATCTCTCTGTTAAACACGGACCTGAAGACTTATGCTAAGATCTTAGCCACTAGATTAGCAGATATTATACCACTTCTGACATCTGCTGACCAGTCAGGATTTGTCAAGGGTAGACAAATCACTGATAACTCCCGCAGGATTCTAAATATCATAGATACTATTAACCGTAGTGGGACGAGTGCGCTACTGGTGGCCCTAGACGCAGAGAAGGCGTTTGACCGACTGAACTGGTCGTTCGCCTTCTCTGTGTTGAAAGTAATGGGGCTGGGGGAGGCGTTCATAGAGGCAGTGCGAGCCCTTTACTCTAATCCCTCAGCTAAAGTTTTTATTAATGGGGCATTATCTGGAGCATTTCCCTTAACTAATGGAACCCGTCAGGGGTGTCCTCTTTCTCCCTTGATATTCATCCTGGCGATGGAGCCTCTAGCTCAGGCCATTAGACTCAGCCCAGATATCCCTGGGATACAAATTGGGAGGTGTAAGCACTGCATATCTATGTATGCATATGATGTGCTCTTGACACTCTCATCACCTTAAATTGCCCTTCCGGTGGCACTTTCTATTATTAAAGAATATGGTCGGTTGTCATATTATAAAGTAAATGAATCCAAATCCCAAATTCTCCCTTTAAACATGGTGGGCAACTTGGTAGAATCCCTAAAGATTTCCTTCCCGTTTGATTGGAGAAAGGATAGCATTAAGTATCTGGGTATAAACTTACCTCCGTCTCTTCCAAATCTGTTCAAGATGAACTATCTTCCCCTGTTGGAGATGATTAAGAGTGACTTTGCTTCATATAGCAAATATGAAATATCCTGGGTTGGGGGTATCGCGACCTTCCAAATGTTCATCCTGCCAAAGCTTCTGTTTACCTTCAGAATGGTCCCTATTAGAGTCCCCGCCTTCTTCTTCAAGAAGGCACAAGGCCTGCTCAGTGACTTTGTGTGGTCTGGAGGTAGGCCCCGGATAGCCACAAGTACTCTCACAAAAAGTAAACTCAACGGTGGTCTTAATCTCCCAGATATTGGGGATTACTTCCTGGCCACCCAGGTCCAGGTGCTGAAGAAATGGTGGACATCAGACATTCATACTCCATGGGTACAGATAGAAGCTGCTTTGACCCCAAGGGGCCATCTCAAAGCTCTTTTGATTGACAGCCTAAGTGTCTCCAGATCTAAGGTTCTGCCTCTACCCCTTGTAATGAAGACTTCACTTCATCACTGGTGTCTATTCCATAAAAGTTGTAAGCCGACTCCTCTCTCACTATTAGATACGGCACCTTTGCAATTAGTGGAATTACATATTCCTGAGTTAGACCTATCATCGTGGAGCCTCTTAGGTATCAACACGCTTAGTCAACTATATAAAAATGGCTCTTTAAAATCCTTTAGCAAGCTACAAGAGGAATTTGAGATCCCCAGGGGAGACTTCTTTAAATTTTTGCAGGTTAGACACCTCTTACAATCAACATCACCTTACCAGGTGATTGCACATAAGGGGATTTTTGAGATATGGGCCCGACCACCGAATAATGACCGCAAAGAAGGGATTGGTTCTCTATATCAAGCGCTTAGCTTGAAATCCACATTCTCTAAATCTGCTTAACTTCAAGCATGGGATAAAGAATTGAAAGTAATTATCCCTGGAATAGAGTGGATAGCAACGTTCAAATTCATCTCCAAGACTTTTCGGAGCACATCCTTGTATGAGGCGGCCGTTAAGTCATGTCTGCGGTGGTATTATACCCCTGACAGACTGAGCAAAATGTACTCTGGCATGTCTCATCTTTGTTGGCGGGGTTGAGGTTGCTCCGGTACGTTACTACATATCCTCTGGGAGTGCCCCTTGATATTAAAAATCTGGGCTGACATATTTGAGCTAGCTTCTAAGTTCTGTGGTTCCACGGTCAATAAAAATGTGTTCTCAGGGGTATACGTGAAGTCCCATCTAAGTGCAGAATCCCGGTAGCGCATTTATTGCTGGTCACTAAATTAATGCTAACCAAATATTGGAAATCAGCTTCTATCCCGTCTGAGACTGAAATAGTAGCTAGAGTCCATAACAACTGTGCATACGAGAAAATTATGGCTTATAAGGAACATAGAGTGGATAGGTTCTTGTACCAATGGGGGTTGTGGATGCAGTTCCTGCCCAGGGCCCAGGGCCAGCCCTATGACGTATCGCTATGATATTGTCGGTATTCTATATGACTATAATGCTATTCCATACAAAGGCAATGACTCTTTTTCTGTTGTTTTGTTTGTTATTTTCTATTATTATTTTCTGCTCTCTAATACTTGTATACTTGTATTAGATTACCCATTGCTGATTGTAATGCACCGCCATCTATGTGTACTTGCATGTATGACCAACTGCCTTCTGTATCAGATGGTGCCTAATTCTCGCTTGTATTGAAAAATTTTCAATAAAAATGATTGAAATAAAAAAGAAACTGCTTCCAGTCTTCCTTAACAATTCCGGATGGTAGGAAACTAAGGCTACCCCTCGGTTCTTTACCAGAACCTGCCACAAGCCAGATGGACTTGGCTGCTAGGGACCCAGGTTACATCTGTGGAGTAAGGTAGCAGAAAATAAGTGGAATATTGCTAGAATCAGATCTACCAGAATGACTAGGGTGCAAAGATTGGTAGACAAGCAGGGTCAGAACCAGGAAAGATGAATGGAGCCAAAACAGAAGATGAGGGGGTTAATTCACCAATTGGCTACAGTTAGAATACCAGGAGAATCAGTAAAATACAATTCAACAGTTGAGGGGCTAATCCAGAAAACAAAATACACAGAGGATTAATGAGCAGGTATTTAAGTTCTGGTACAAAGCACAGAAGTAAAAACAGAGCCATGGCACTTTATGCAATCACAGATGATCACAATCACTGAGCAGCAGTCTAAATCCCCCTCCCCCCCTTAACTCTGCGATTGGACGCTGAGTCAGGAATCTGATTGGGCATTTTATTTTTATTTTTTGCCAAAACTGGACTTGTGGCAAAATTTGTCACTCTTTTACACTAGAAAACTGGCATATATACTTTTAATAAATCCTCCATAGTGTTTAAAATCAGGTTTTCAGTGAGCATTTCATGTATTGAATGAAAAGAATGAGGGAGGAAATTCCAGAATGGAGGGGAGGTACATGATGAGGTGGTTAGAGTGGTAAAGAGCGGGTTGACATTGACAAAGTACAGATTGGTTGGCATATTAAAATAAGAGAGGAAATGTGGGAAGGAACAGAACTTGATAGGGCTTTGAAGAAAAAGTACTTGAGCATTGTGGAGGACCCATATCAAATTGAAAAAGGAGCCATCTCCATTGTTTGCATTTGAGTTTCCACCACCTATCAACCAATGTCTCATATGTACAGTAGTAAACAGTGAACTCTACTGAAACATCCATCAAACCCTGTCTGATTTCAGATTCAATGAATGTGAATGATGCAAAGACAGGTGAACACTAGTGGACTCCCGTCTTACTGTACATCTAGCCTCTGTGGTAACTACAAATGTAAGTGTGGATGAAACCTCATATTTGGATATATTGTAGTTCCCGTTTATTATGAGACATGTTCAAGTAGTGCAGAAATGATCAAATCCAAATAGTACAATATAACCACAAAAGTGGCATCAAAAGAAGTGTTATCTCTTCCAATATAACCATTTACATTATGATTGTGCATTTATACTGCAATGAGAAGGCACTCATAAGTTCTAGGACTTATGCCCATAGCAGAGAGCCACTGAGGTACAGTAACACTATGGGTCCCATGGGACACTGACGAGCAAAAGGGTAAAAATATTTAGAACTTTTGACTTTCAGGTTCCATATCTCACCATCCACTACAGCTTTGAATGTGAGACTACAATTGTTTTAGAGACAATCATTTCGGTAGGGGCAATACTCTAATTTGCGATATTTCGCGAATATTTGGTAGAATATTCGTCATATATTCGCGAATATTAATATTCGAGATATTTGTTTAATTGTGAGAAATCTGTAATAAAAAAAAATCTCATAATGCGAATTTTTATGCGAAAAAAGGTGTTGGTCAAAAACTAGTATATAGCACTACAGAATTTACTGCTATATATTCGTTTTTAGAATATTCGTCATTTTTTCCATCTGATTCCTCCCTGCTTAAAATGCTTGTGTGTCAATGAGTCATTGGCCCACAAGCAAGAAGCAGGGAGGAATCAGATGGTGTTTAATACGTAGGGGGGGATCCGCACCGGCCACCAATGATCCAATGATTGTAATACTGCTAAAGGGGGGGGGGGGGGGTTAGGGCGCACTGCCCATGATAGATTTTATTAGTGGGGGGGCACCTGAGGGGTTAATTGTGTGGATCACAGTGCCCTGTCAGAGGTCAGGTGCCGCCAGCCAGCAGGGGGCCAGTATGTATGCGCCTGTTGGTATACTCTAACTTTAAGTGTCCCCATCACCATGGGAACGCCTCAGTGTTAGAATATACCATCAGATTTGAAGTTTCACAATCTAACTCAGATCCGATGGTATATTCTAACCACCAGGCGTTCCTATGGTAACGGGGACGCTTGTGGGGAGGAGTATGCCTGACTCATTGACCACAAGCATATTAAGCAGGGAGGAATCATTTGTTCAGATGTAAAAAATGACGAATATTCTATATAACGAATATATAGCAGTATATTCGTAATATTCGCGAATTATCGAAGTTGCGGTATTCGCGATTAATATTCGCTATTCGAATATTCGCGCTCAACACTATACATAAATTGGACTGCAACTATTAAGCATATGATTAGTAATGCAGATTCATGTAATGTAACAGCATTGTTACTGTTTTGCTCCTAAAATTAAAAACTTTTGTTTTTATTATTTTGTTAGTATTTTGTAAATTCACCTTTGGCTTTAAGCACTGCCTGAATCCTTCTGGGGAATGCATAATCAGAAAATGAATGTTTAAATCAGATTTTTATGTTAAATATATATTTTTTAATTTTATACATTTTTGTTCTATATATCTATCTATCTACCTATCCATCATAAAATTGTGCAGTTTTCACTTTGTCCACTATGCCTAATAATATGTGGAGATTTCCTGCTCTGTACAGGTAACTTTTCAAGGGGGAGAGAGAGCTAGATAGAAAACTGCATGATTTTTTTTTTTTTTTATATTTGATATTTTTTAATATAGATAGGGACTTTGGAAATAAAAAAGCAACACAAATTCTAAAAAAAATTAAATAAAAAATATGCTTAATATAGATACTTGATTTAAACAATAGATCATTTTCTGACGATACATTCCCTTTACATGGCTACATTTTAGTGGCCATATTTGAACCCCATGTTTTTTCTGAACAGAATCTTATGAGGATCTTATTTTTGTTTAATACAGCGGGGAATTCCTCTCGGTTGCTCTTTGGTATTGAGAGTTATTAGAATTATAATTAAAACAATAAAAGTGTTATGTTAGATATGTGTTTTATGGCAATGGTGGTTTGGTTCATACTTAAATAAATGCCAGCACATTTGTGAAATAATGAACATGTATATTTTAAACATCAAATCATAAAGGTCTATTTTTTTCTGCATGCAGTACAATTGCCCTAATAAATTACAACATAAATATGCTACATTTTAAACCAATCCCTTGGGCTGAATTTTTAATATAAAACAGAAATAGATATTTTCCTCCATCTCATTTTTTCTTGCAAAATTGACAGGTATTTGTAGCATAATGCATTTGGAATTCAATTCCTTTGGCAGTAATGCTAGTGGTTTTGGCAGAAAGTATTTTTTTTCTTCCTAATGTTATTATTTAGGGACGTGACTGCTGTTACAAAACACACATTTATTGCTTCATTGAAAACCCAAGCAACAAAGTCCTTTCAATAAATAGACATTGCTTTAGCAAACATGTCATTTGAAGTTACAATATATAGATTTTTTGTTGCATTCAGATTCATTTCTTGATGTTGAAAATAAGATTTTTAATGTATTTCTGCTCCATAAAATACATGTGGTCATAGTATCCCCAAAGTCCTGGTTGTTATGAACAGATTGTATCTCACATCTGTCTTCATGACAGTATTTGGTCCTTAGGTTTTATTTATAATTATTTTTACTATTTTCAAGTCTTTTTTTTTTTTTTTTTTTTTGGGGAGAAATGCTAAACATTGTGTAACTTCGACTAAACAGTCAATGTGAATAAATGATAAAAGATATACACTTGTGCCCAGGAAACAGAATGTACAATTATGTATTAAATAGTAAATCACTGGAAAAAACCAATGCCAGACAACTGCTGCCAAAGCAAATAAGATCATGGGATGCGTCAAAAGAGACAGAGACACAGATGACAAGAACATGGTGTTGCCTCCATTCAAATCTCTAGTCAAGCCACACATGGAATAATCATCCAGATTTACTAATGTGTCATGTGAGGCTTTTAATAAAATAGTCATATTGTCCTCCATCAGGGTTTTTACTAAGACTGTGAAACGCTGGTTTTTAGTGAATGACCCTCAAAATACACATTCGAAAAAACTCGTTGTTTTACCCAGGTTTTTTGACGATTATTGTGCTTTTTGCTGGTGTAACGTGTATATCAAACATGTTTGACCTTTAAAAGTCACAACTGCTTTGAAACCATACATCTATAAGTAATGTGGCAGCAAGATATACAATCATTACACGTGTTCTATGCCCACTTTCATATGAAACACCCAAAAATAGAGAAAAACTCCGGGATTACAAATATTTGAAGCTTTATTCAATGAATTAAAATACCATACAATTAAAATAATTCATGAAGCTATAGGCGAAACAAGCGTAGGGGCGCGGAGCTTCCTGGTTGGTATTCTGTTACCTTATGTTTTGATGTGTACATTTAGTCATAGTGATACTTTAGCATTCTCATGATTATTGGAAGGCACATGCACTTTATATTATTGAGCTGTTAATGTGACTTTAGGACAATGTGCAATTATTATATATAGAGTTATTTAATCCAGCTGGGGTTGACCCGATTTATCTGATATATATAAATATATATATGTATATACAGATATAAATATATATATGTATATACATATATATATATATATATATATATATATATGTATATACATATAGTTTCCAAAGATGAGGCAGCACTCCAATGAAAATAGAAAATGGATCCTTTATTCCCCTCTGTGCAACGTTTCAACCGTCTCAATGCGGTCTTTCTCAAGCATATCAACATGGTGTCATATGGGGGTATATATACCCATAATACATTGCAAATAACAACAGTGACAATTATTCAATTGAAGATAAAATAACATAAATAGTGTATTGTATGGTACAAAAAAGCATCCCTGCTAAGTGATCTCTGTGACTCAGTGTTCATCATGATTCAATACAGTGTACAAACACATTAAACATTGTAGCAACATCAAAATAAGTTGATTGATCAATATCCAATTCATCAATAAAGTGTAATATCACCTGTGTGTAAAGAGTGGGGGCGTGTGGATCGGAGCGCCAAAAATCCGCGTCCCTGCCGCCAGACTGCGCATGCTCAGAGCACCTGCCACGTCACCAAAGACACGCCCCAACCCCCGGAGCCAAGCGTCATCACCATGGAGATGTGTGAACACATGACCAGGGCGATAGACCCATGACTCCACAGGAGGATGCGCCGGGTAGGTCCACGCCCACAAGGCCGGATGAACGTCGCCAGGCAACAATAAACATTGCTAACACGGCAACGACAGTCCCGCAACGTGCGCCCAGACCCGTCCCAGGCCACATGACAGGTACAGGCATCAAACACAGAAAGATGGCCGGGAAGAAAGGGGAAAAATTACAGACGAGGGGAGAGAAACAACACTGGCATCGCAACAAGGAACTATGTGGGAAAAGAGACCATCAGATCACTATATATATATAGAGGTATATGGAGAACGGAGTACACGTGGCTTTAATAAAGTATATCAGCACTGGAAAACGTAACCTGTGCCATACTTATGTAATCAGACAATAGGACGGGGACCAACGGGTCCCGCCGTTCTCACGGCAGAAACCCCGGTCCATTGCGGGCATGGGATCGGAGACACGTCCATGCCAAAGATCCCAGGCCCAACCACCGACCCTTCAGTCCATGAAAAAAGAAAAGAAAAGCCACTACTCCAGATAAATGACATGATTAAAATAAACCCACACATTGAGTAGTAAAACCAGTATAGATGCGTCCAGAGATCTCTCCCATCACCATAATCCCAACATAGAGAGGCAGGAGAAGGCGCATACCGTCCACCAAACCCACCAGCGGAGCACCAATAATCTAGAGAAAGAAAAAAGAAGTCATATATAAGCAATAGGACAGAGAATTATACATCTGCATGTAACAAATTGGTCATATATTAATGACACCAATATGGAATTCACATACACCAGGGCATAACACACAGATAAACAAAACAGGGATAGCACAGGGGCCATCCTATATTACACTCCACTTAAAGTCAACATTGAGACCATAAGGTCTCAGTGTGTTGAGACGATGGATCCATCTCAGCTCACGTTGTTTGAGAGCCAATGTCCTGTCGCCTCCCCTCCTAGACAGAGTAATGTGGTCCACTAACATAAATTTTAAATCCTTCTCTTTGTGGTTGGCCTCGACAAAATGTTTAGGTACAGGCAAATCTTTTCTTTTTTGTCTGATAGAGAACCGATGATTATTCAGACGTGCCTTCATGTCACAAGTGGTCTCCCCAACATAGAGGAGACCACAGGGACAGGAGAGCACGTAAATCACGTAAGAACTGTTACATGTCAAAAAATGTCCAATCGCATATTGAGTCCCTGTAATAGGATGGGTAAACTTCTCCCCCTTGGTCATGTAGGCGCAATTAACGCAGCCAAGGCAGGGATAGGAACCCAACCTACGGGAGCCAATGTGAGACTGTACCAAAGTTTTGACAGGAATATCCGCTCGGACCAACTTGTCCCGAAAATTGGCAGAACGCCTGTAAGACAGCAGAGGTGGTACTGTCAAAGGCATGACATTGGAGAAATTGCTCTTAAGTATTGCCCAGTGTTTATGGACAATCTGAGCAATCTGGACACTCTGTTCCGAATACGTTGTTATAAAAGGTATCCTTTCAACTTTACTATGTGTAACATCTAGAGATATCTGTTGTGGATCTTTCACTTTATTCAGATGTTTATTGATCACCCGAACAGGGTAACCACGTTCCCTAAATTTATGCATCATTTGGGAAAAACGAGTCGGGAGTAAATTTGGATCCTGCACCACCCTCTTAACCCTAAGTAATTGGCTGTAGGGCACAGAGTTGATAATAGACCTTGGGTGGCAGCTGCCGTAGTGCAGCAATGTATTGCAATCCGTGGGCTTAGTAAAGATGTCAGTAGATAGATGGTTATCTACTATAGTGACCGTCATGTCAAGAAACTGGACATGTGAACTCGAGTGTACAAGCGTAAAACTAATATCTGGGTCCATATGGTTCAAAAAGTCATGAAAACTCTCAAGGGAGAGAGTATCACCACGCCAGATGAGGAAGACATCATCTATGTATCTCCACCACCCCAGCACATGGCTGAAGTGGTGGGACACATAGACAAGGTCTTCCTCAAGGGCCGCCATGAAGACATTGGCATAGGTGGGTGCCACATTTGACCCCATGGCGGTCCCTCGTAACTGGAGATAAAAGTTATCCATGAATAGAAAATAGTTATTCCTCAAAATCAAATCCAATAACTGGACAATAAAGTCCTGACAAGATGGCGAATAGTTGCTGCCAGATAGTTGTCTCCGAACCGCAGCCACCCCCCTGTCGTGGTCAATGGAGGTGTACAGGCTAGTGACATCAAAAGATGCCAGGAGACAACCATCTGGCAGCACAATCCCAGAGATCCTATCCAAAAAGTCGCCAGTGTCCCTAATGTAGGACCTGGCGCTTATCGCATAGCATCGAAGTACTCGATCTAGAAAAATTGAAATGTTAGAAAAGATGGATCCAGTGCCTGCAACAATGGGGCGACCTGGCGGGTCTATCAAGGATTTATGAATTTTGGGAAGAACATATATAACTGGTGTGCGTGGCTGTGATATAGTCAAAAAAGAATGGAGCTCACCATCAATGATGTCCCGACTCATTGCCGTATCAAGGACACCCCTGATGCGCCTAACTATATCAAACCTTGGATCCCCAGTTAATATCCTATATACACTCGAATCACCCAATTGTCTCCTAATCTCCTGAATGTATTTGGGGGTGTCCATGACAACAACCGCACCACCCTTATCCGCCGGCTTGATGGTGAGGCTGCTGTCATGGCACAAACCCTCCAAGGTAACAATCTCAGAAGTGGTCATGTTAGGATATCTGAGGGGCGTATTGGTGACCTTTTCACGTAGGGCGGCTATATCGATAGAGACAGCCTTCCTAAATGCATCCAATGCAGATGAACTATTCTGAGGTGAAAACTCACTCTTATTAAAAAGCCCAAAAGATTTAAGTCTCAATTCGGTATCAACACGTCCTACACACGACTGATCCATTGGAGGGCGACCTGCAAACCATACCTTAAGTTCGATGTTCCTATATAGGCGCTGCAGGTAGACCTCCAAATGGAACCAGTCAACCTTGGTAGAAGGGCAGAATGAAAGGCCCTTGGACAGTACCTTGACTTGTACATCAGATAGAGGCACAGAAGAGATATTTACCACAGTGGAAATATTACTATTCATCATAGAGCCTGATTCCCCTTCCTGCGCAGTGCCATAGGTTTGGTCACTTTTGGAGATCTGGGATTTCCGCCATCTGTGGTGTCTCCTGCCGCCCCGTCTGGTTCTCGGACTGTCCCAGGGCCCATCTCTAAAAAAGACTTAGTGGGTACAGGATTGTTGGTGGCCACTGACCCAAACTGTCCCGACTGAAGGTGTTTCCTGTTGTTCGGACGGTATGGAGGGAACTGTCTCTGGGCTGTATCATTTTGCCATGTATAGATTTTGCCTTTAGCATAATCATCGGCGTCCCGCTGCCATTTCTTTCTTTTCGTTGATATATATATTAGACATGAGCGAATCAAAGCTGACAAAGTCGAATTCGTTCCGAATTTCAGGAAGAATTTGATTCTGAACTAATGCAAATTTCCTCTCGCTTCGTGGTAACGAATTGCAATTTTTCCTAATATCGCGGCTACAATGGCAGCTAAAATGGCGGCTACACGTGTGTGGACATGGGGCAAGGAACTCTGGGAAGGCAGGATGACCCATAATTGCATGCATGCAGACAATCAGCAGCCAGCCAGCCTGGGCCGGTGATGTCACAGCCCTATAAATACGGCGGCCATCTTAGATTCTGCCATTCACCATCGTACTTTGTTCAGGGACAGACATTTATGCAGGCACTAGGGAGAGTGAAAGAAAACCTCATTTTGAAGAAAAAAAGCATTTTATAAGTGCACGATACGATCTACAAGTGCAGGGAACGATTATTTGGGGATCCAAATAGCCATTATACAGCTCTGTCATTCCAGCTATTTGTTGTAGGGGTGCAAGTGTTATGTTGAAAAGCCTTTAGTGGCTAATATCTGTGGAAAAAGAGAAATTTATACTCTGTTCACTTCTGCAGCTATATATGGTGAAAGCGTTTAGTGCCCTATTATAGTACAATCTGAGAAAAATAGACGCTGTTCACATTTAGTGTTATTTGCTTTAAAAACATTTATTGTCAGTTCAGTACAATACGAGAAAAATAGACGCCGTTCACTCTGGTGTTATTTGCACTAAAACCATTTATTGTCATATTTCTAGAGAAAAATATATAGACATCTATGTGGAATCAGTTGACGAGGGTGTAAAGGGATTGTGCTTCTTCTTTACACGACCTGTTAGGCTGAGTTAATACTTGAGTTATTTGGTTAGTTTTGGCCCCGTGACTGCCCTAATAAGTGAAGTATGCAGTGATTCTAAGAGCGACGCCTGTCATCTGCATGTCATACGGGCTCACAGTAATATTTCACTACCCCAGCACACTCCCTATGTGTGTTACTACAAGGCACAGTGTTCTACACCCATATAAAGGCTCTATGCATTCCGGAAATAGCCGTTTCCTAATGTGATTCATTGCAAATTAATTTGGATCAAAGCAAATTTCGCTCATCTCTAATATATATATTGCAAGGGATCGTCTCTTTTTCTGGGGTCATTCTCACAGAATTATCGCTGACAATCGTGTTACATTTATTGGACAGTCTTCAAACACAGCAAGACACAAATAGTACAAAACAATAAACACTGGCCCGGCTGGGCTCTAACTAAACATATTACTTAATCTCTGACTCACCTACATAATGCAGTTCACACTTGGACTCAGATGCGGCTTTCTCAGCCAATCACCCAGCAGCCTCCAGGCTGTAGCAAAACAGTATATCAGCGGAACTAGGGCCCAGAAGTCCGCCTGACTGTGGCCATGCAACCCTCTCACTGCAGGCATTGCGTGTTCCTCCAAACTCCAGGCTATTCAAAGCCTTGTGGCCCCACAGCCCTCCTGACTGAGACCTTTGCAGGACTCTGCTTCACAAACACTCTCTCTCTTCCTCCCCAGACTGACACACTGGGAGATGCTTTATACTGGCCTGATTACAGCAGGCCTCACCTGGGGATCCCTTCCTGCTAGGGAAAAACCTGCCCAGGACTGAGGGGGGGTAGATTGGGAGGTCCCACTGCCAAAACCTACCATCCCGATCCAAGTAAAATCCAGCCCTGAATAAATAAAGAAAATAGCTCCAGCAACTAAGTTTGCTGAAGCCAGCACCATCCTGGATTTAATCCATCTCAGCCAGTTAAAGAACCTGGGAGAGATATGCCCCCCTTCCGGGACTTTCCCATGTATTTTACTGTTCACCTTGCCACTATACATATATATATATAGCAGAAAAAGTCCAGCGGGAGCACCAACCAGGCAGCGGGTGCAGTGTCCACGGGGGCCGCGGCAACACCCCAATAATGTAACTTGAAGAAAATGGACTGCACTCCAATTAAAAGTGAAAAATAGTGAACTTTTATTCACCCAAATTGTGGCAACTTATGCGACGTTTCGTCTCACAAGAGCCTTCCTCCAGCCTAAGAAGGCTGGAGGCTGGAAGAAGGCTCTTGTGAGCCGAAACGTCGCATAAGTTGCCACAATATGGGTGAATAAAAGTTCACTATTTTTCACTTTTAATTGGAGTGCAGTCCATTTTCTTCAAGTTATATATATATATGTTCTATATCACCATTATTTATTTTAATTGCATGGCATTTTAATACATTGAATACTATTTCAAATATTTGTAATCCCAGTGCTTTTCTCTATATTTGGGTGTTGTGTTGAAACCATGTTAAAACAGCAATGTATGAATACACCTTAGACTCATGCACTACCTCTCTGTGCATGAAGCTATTTTCTCATAAAAGTATTTAGTTTCAAAACTTTTTTTATTGAGGAGTATAGATTGTTTGAATATATAAATGTTTTTTTTGCTTGTTTCCATAAAGAGTAATACTTTTCTTAAAAGGTCAGATGTACAATAATGATTTTACAGCTGATAAGGATAGTTAATAGTCATATAAAATACGAAGAGTAAACACTAGGTAGAAAAAGGGAATATTAGGGGGAGGGGAGAGGTTTTACAGCTTGTTAAGTCGTCAAGTCTGGAATACAAACTATCTGGAGATTTCAGTCTATTATAGGAGTTTGTTTTGTGTTGCTGGGTTGCCCTTGCTTTTCGAAGTCTCTATATGACACCCAGGGGTACCCGGTCTTCTGATAAGCTTGAGTGGATATGGTTTCCCAACCAGCTATCTGTTCCATTCTATAGATATCATCACATTTATTAAGCCACATAGCTAATGTGGGAGGTGAGTCACATCTCCATTTAGAGGCAATAAGTATCCTAGCAGAGGTCAGCAAGGAAGTTATCAGTTTCTTTGCATGTCTAGGGAGTGGTATCGGATCCAACAGGTTAAGTAGGCATAGTTGTGGTGTTGGTTGAACTTTGGTCTTACAGATCTCACTAATCGAAGAACATATAGTATTCCAAAAGGAAGCTATATGACTACATTGCCACCATATGTGAATAAATGTACCAGATTCCTGTTTACAATGCCAGCATAGGTGACTGACGTCTGGGTATATTTTGTGAAGGACCTCCGTGTGAGTATCTTATAATAATTCTCCTGTAGGTGGACGCATGAGGAGATCTTTGGAGTGAGTGCTAAACACTTGTTGAGGGAATGTTGTGACATTGTATTTTGTAGGTCCCTTTCCCATTTTATCATAAACGACAAAGTTTCAGGTTTGTTATATTGAAGTATCTCAGCATATATAGTAGTTATCTTTTTAGTTGGTTCTTTCAATTGAATTGTAATACTTTTGAGTCAAATTGAGTCGGAGTTGTATATTTTGATGGAAGTAATGTTTTCATAAAGCTTTTGACATGTGTCAAATGGAGGTAGTACAGAGAGGGCACGTGAAAGGGTTGCTCCCAGTTTTCTAGTAAATAACCCTGCGAATCTAGCAGGTCTATGATTGGGGTGGTGAGACGTCTGAGGGAACCCGGAAGGGTCTGAAGGAATTGAGGTAGTGCATCCCATAGTATATCTCTTATTTGCAGTAAAGGAGATATAGGGGTAGAAGTCAGCAAGTGTTTTAGGTGGTGGTTCCATATACTAACCGTGTTTTTTGTTAGGAGTGGCGGAGCCAGTCTAGACATCGTACTCCTTGTATAGCTAAATAATAGCTACGTATATCTGGTACCCCCATCCCGCCCTGAAGAGAAGGTAATGTGGTGTAATGTTTTTTAAGTCTAGTTTTTTTTCTTATGCCACAGGAATTTAGAGAAGATGGTCTACATTTGCGTAAAGAAGGATCTAGGAAGGGGTATTAGTAAGGTCTGTAGGTAATACAGTATCTTAGGCAATAATACCGTTTTGATTAAAGAGCGTCTACCAAACTAGGATGAAAATTGGATGTCCCAATTATTAATGGTTTGGCTTATAGCTTTAGGGAGTTCCTGAAAGTTTGTTTTGTATAAATCTTTTGGGTCAGCTGTTAACCATTGGTAAGGTGTAATTAACTGTAATCTGTTTTGGGTTTGTAAGTCTAAGGTCACATTGAGAACTTTGGATTTGGCTGGGTTTATTAGGAAGTTAGATATTTTCCCAAAAAGGTCAAATATATTCTGTATAGCAGGAAATGCTGAGTCTGGATTTGTTATTATTACCAAGAGGTAATCCGCAAATGCGGCAAGGTGGTGCTGTACCCCCTGCAGATCAATACCCTTTATTCTATCATCTTGTCTAATTGCCTGAAACAAGCATTCCACTGTGAGAACGAATAGTAGAGGCGACAAGGGACATCCTTGTCGGGTCTCATTATTGATCTGTGGGGGGGATAAAGTACTATTTATTAGGACCCTGGCTGTGGGTTTATTATACATTGCCATGATGGTAGAGATAAATTGGTCCGGTATTCCAAATTTGTTAAGCGCTCTTTTCATGAATATCCAATCAATACGGTCAAACGCTTTAATGGCATCCGACGGCTACTAGCGTAGTTTATGATGTGGATCAGTCTAGTGGTATTCATTCTGCCCTCTCTCCCAGCCAGAAATCCAACCTATTCACTACGGATAAGAAGGGGCAGAATCGGTTTTAGCTGAAGGGCTATGAGTTTGGTGAACATTTTGAGATTGGTGTTAAGGAGTGATATTGGTCTATAGTTGGCACAGAGAAAGTTGTCTTTGCTCTCTTTAGGTATGATTGTGATATGTGCCATCAACATCTGGGACTGCAAAGGCCCTCCATTTAATGCCCTGTTGCATAGTTCAAGAAACCTAGGCAATAGGGTAGTACGGAAAGTACGATAGAATAACAGCGATAAACCATTCGGGCCCGGACTCTTATGGGGGGGGGGGGGTGTTTAGTACTTTACTTAATTTGTGGATTGTAAATGGTTTTAGTAAAAGCCTGGACTGTTCTGTAGAGAGAGAGAGGGCAGAATGAGGGTAGCCAACCATTTGTCTATTCCTGTAACCTTATCTTCTACGTTTTTGTCAGTGAAGGAGGAGGGGTGATATTGTATAGACTTTCATAAAAGTCTTTGAACCGGGAGGCTATCTTATCAAAGGATGTAAAGAGGGAGACCGGATCATATGGATATAGGATTTGGTTTTCCGTTTTTTAATCTGTGATAGCATAAACTTTGAGGCTTTGTAGCATAATATTTATATTTAGCTGCTAAAAATAGTTTAGGCTACTTTCACACTAGCGTTCGGGGCTCCGCTAGTGAGTTCCGTTTGAAGGCTCTCACAAGCGGCCCCGAACGGATCCGTACAGCCCCAATGCATTCTGAGTGGATGCGGATCCGCTCAGAATGCATCAGTTTGGCACCGTTTGGCCTTCGCTCCGCTCAGCAGGCGGACACCCGAACGCAGCTTGCAGCGTTTTCGTGTCCGCCTGGCCATGCGGAGCCAAACGGATCCATCCAGACTTACAATGCAAGTCAATGGGGACGGATCCGTTTGACGTTGACACAATATGGTGCAATTTCAAACGGATCCGTCCCCCATTGACTTTCAATGTAAAGTCAGGAGTCCCTATTAATATACCATCAGATCGGAGTTTTCTCCGATCCGATGGTATATTTTAACTTGAAGCGTCCCCATCACCATGGGAACGTCTCTATGTTAGAATATACCATCGGATTTGAGTTACATCGTAAAACTCAGATCCGACAGTATATTCTAACACAGAGGCGTTCCCATGGTGATGGGGACGCTTCATGTTAGAATATACTGAGAACTGTGTACATGACTGCCCCCTGCTGCCTGGCAGATGCTGCCAGGCAGCAGGGGGCAGACCCCCCCTCCTCCTGTAATTAACTTATTGGTGGCCAGTGCGGCCCCCCCTCCCTCCCCAGTATTAATTGTAGCCAGTGCGGCCCCCCTCCCTCTATATTCATCGGTGGCCAGTGCGGATTCCCAGTATTAAATATGACCAGTGCGGCCTCCCCCTCCCTCCCTCCCCAGTATTAAATATGACCAGTGCGGCCTCCCCCTCCCTCTATATTTATTGGTGGCCAGTGCGGATTCCAAGTATTATGACCAGTGAGGCCTCCCCTCTCCCCCCCCCCTAATTAAAATCACACCCCCCTCCCATCATTGGTGGCAGCGGAGAGTACCGATCGGAGTCCCAGTTTAAATCGCTGGGGCTCCGATCGGTTACCATGGCAACCAAGATGCTATTGCAGTCTTGGCTGCCATGGTTACTTAGCAATAAATACAAGCATTATACTTACCTGAAGAGCTGCGATGTCTGACCGACCGGGCGCTCCTCCTACTGGTAAGTGACAGGTCTGTGCTATAGGCAATGCGCCGCACAGACCTTTCACTTACCAGTAGGAGGAGCTCCCGGCCGGACACAGACATCGCAGCTCTTCAGGTAAGTATAATGCTTGTATTTATTGCCAAGTAACCATGGCAGCCAAGACTGCAATAGCGTCTTGGCTGCCATGGTAACCGATCGGAGCCCCAGCGATTTAAACTGGGACTCCGATCGGTACTCTCCGCTGCCACCAATGATGGGGGGGGGGGATTTTAATTAGGGGGGGGGAGAGGGGAGGCCGCACTGGTCACAATACTTGGAATCCCGCACTGGCCGGCCACCAATGAATATAGAAGGAGGGGGGCCGCACTGGTCATATTTAATACTGGGAAGGGAGGGAGGGAGGGGGAGGCCGCACTGGTCATATTTAATACTGGGAATCCGCACTGGCCACCGATGAATATAGAGGGAGGGGGGCCGCACTGGTTACAATTAATACTGGGGAGGGAGGGGGGGCCGCACTGGCCACCAATAAGTTAAATACAGGAGGGGGGGTCTGCCCCCTGCTGCCTGGCAGCATCTGCCAGGCAGCAGGGGGCAGTCATGTACACAGTTCTCAGTATATTCTAACTTGAAGTGTCCCCATCACCATGGGAACGCTTCTGTGTTTAGAATATACTGTCGGATCTGAGTTTTCCGAAGTGAAAAATCAGATCTGAAATAAACAGTTATGCAAATGGATCCGTTCTGAACGGATGCAAGCGTTTGCATTATAGGAGCGGATCCGTCTGTGCAGACACCAGACGGATCCGCTCCTAACGCAAGTGTGAAAGTAGCCTTAGCTGTACGGGTGTTTAGAATGTTCTTAAGGGTAGGTCTCAACATTGTAAGTTGGCTTAGGGTCTCCTCAGATATATGTTTCTTATGAATATTTTCAAGTTTTTGGATTTGTTCCTTTTGTTTTTTAATGTAAGATCCAAGACCTATTAGGTGACCCCTAACTACCGTTTTGTGAGCTTCCCAAATAGATCCGTATTTCACGTCAGGTGTGTCATTGAGCTTAAAGTATTCCGCAAGCAGCTTTGTTATTTTTATATTATGGTCTGGAGAATCGAGCAAAGACTCGTTCAGCCGTCAGTTGGACATGGGTTTGGGGAGCTGTCTAAGGATCACCTCCAAAAACACTGGTGCATGATCTGAAAGTAGTAGGGAACCAATTTTTTTGCAGGAGGATAATAACTGAATGGGTAAAAACAGGTAATCTAGGCGCTGATACGAGCGATGGGCCACTGAGTAAAAAGTGTAATCTTTAGTATTGGGGTGTATAGCTCTCCAGCCGTCCATGAGCCTGAGCGATTCTAATATGGATCTGACTTTCGCTAAAGCTGTTCTGGATGTGGAAGATAAACCTGTTGAGGAGTCTAGTTGTGGGTATAGTGCCAAGTTTAAGTCACCTCCTAAGATAACCGCTCTTTCTGCAAAGATTCTTAGATATTCTAAAGTGCTATAAATCCATTTGGATTGAGCAGTGTTCGGGGAATATATATTCCCAAATGTAAATGTTTGATTGCCTAGTGCAGGGGTGTCAAACTCAAATTCATCGGGGGCCGCATCAGCAGTTTGGTCATCCTCAAAGGGCCAGTTGTATCGGACTTGTGGGGGATCTGTGGGTGACACTTATGGGGGATCTGTGGGTGACACTTATGGGGGATCTGCCCACCCCTAGGACCGCCCCCTAAAACCGCCCCTTTAGAGAACAGGGATGCAAGTAAAATTTGGGGGGGCTATAAAAGTCCAGCCCAGCCCAGCAAAGAAACCCACCAGATGGGGATGGCACTGTTAATGGGGGATCTGGGGATGGCATCCACAGATCCCCCATCCTATAACAGTGCCATCCACAGACCCCCCCATCCCATAACAGTGCCATCCACAGACCCCCCCCCACCCCATAACAGTGCCATCCACAGACCCCCCCCACCCCATAACAGTGCCATCCACAGACCCCCCACCCCATAACAGTGCCATCCACAGACCCCCCACCCCATAACAGTGCCATCCACAGACCCCCCACCCCAAAACAGTGCCATCCACAGATCCCCCACCCCATAACAGTGCCATCCACAGACCCCCCACCCCATAACAGTGCCATCCACAGACCCCACCACCCCATAACAGTGCCATCCACAGACCCCCCACCCCATAACAGTGCCATCCACAGACCCCCCACCCCATAACAGTGCCATCCACAGACCCCCCACCCCATAACAGTGCCATCCACAGACCCCCCACCCCATAACAGTGCCATTCACAGATCCCCCTCCCCATAACAGTGCCATCCACAGACCCCCCACCCCATAACAGTGCCATCCACAGACCCCCCACCCCATAACAGTGCCATCCACAGACCCCCCATCCCATAACAGTGCCATCCACAGACCCCCCACCCCAAAACAGTGCCATCCACAGACCCCCCACCCCATAACAGTGCCATCCACAGACCCCCCACCCCATAACAGTGCCATCCACAGACCCCCCCCCACCTCATAACAGTGCCATCCACAGACCCCCCCCCCCACCTCATAACAGTGCCATCCACAGACCCCCACCCACCCCATAACAGTGCCATCCACAGACCCCCCCCCATTGCCGCTCCAGTACAGACTAGTTATAAAATGTGTACAATTAATAAGGATTCTATTCATGAGGCCCCCTCTGCAGTAGAACATTCAATATAGCCACATCCTACTCACAGGGCTGTTATCTTAATGCTGGCCGGCCGGGCAGACGAGCGGCAGTGTCACGACTGACGTCATGTGCCCGGCCTACTTTCTGAATGAAGGAGGCGGCGCAGGCATGTGACGTCAGTCGTGACGCTGCTCGGCCAGCCAGCATTAAGATAACAGCCCTGTGAGTAGGATGTGGCTATATTGAATGTTCTACTGCAGAGGGGGCCTCATGAATAGAATCCTTATTAATTGTACACATTTTATAACTACTGGAGCTGGGGGCCGGAGCACAGTGAACGCACCGGCCCCCAGCTCCTCCTCCCAGTCCCTCCCCGCTGATACATCGCAGCCTGCGATGCTGGAGCATGGCAGGCTGGAATGTCAAAAGGTGGCGGAACGCCGTTCCGGTGCGTTCCGCCAGAAAAAAAAAACTGCCGCTCATCATGCGATTTATTATCACTTCCTGCAGGGGCCGCCTGCAGGAAGTGATAATAAAAGGTGAAGGCTGGCGGCCGGTGGCGGCTACGCGGGCCACATGACGAGGTCTGGCGGGCCGGATTCGGCCCGTGGGCCTTGTGTTTGACACCCGTGGCCTAGTGTATCTTTAATAAAAATGTATCTTCCCTCTGGGTCAATCAAGGAGGAGAGAACTTTTAGTGGAAAGTTTTTGTGGATCGCGATAGACACTCCCTTGGATGCAGAGGAAGGCGATACACCGTGAAACCATTGATTAAAACAGAGAGGGTTCAGACGCGGTGTATGGTCTTTCTTAATGTGAGTTTCTTGTAGCATGGCTACACTCACCTGTTGCTTTCGTAGCAAATTTATTTTCTGACTTTGTTTAGCCGGAGAGTTAAGGCCTCTAGCGTTGAAAGAGCAGAACTTCAGGGTGGCCATTTAGTTGAGGTGCAGATGTGTGATCTGTCAATGAAGCGATTTCAGACTTGCTTGGTAAATCTAATGTGCTGTAGGACTAGGAGGGGGAGAGGAAAGTCATGGTGGGGAGAAAAAATTGAACAGTCAATACGAACATTAGTACATAGATTAATAACCATTTCTAAGTACAGCAATTTTTTTGAGGGTATGCTGAATTAGAGAAATAAAGGGAGCCACCCAATCAGGGTGGAAGAGTGGGAGGTGGAGAAATGGACAGCAATAGGCAGCACGGCGATGCCAGTGAGTAGGAAGATAAAAGCTATAGAAGGAGGGAGTAGTGAGCTTGGGTTTGTAGATGAGCACCAGGTGGGGGACACCGTATAGGTCCTCTAGTGGACCTAAGTAAGGCTGGTCATAGTGGGGATAAAAGTGTAAAGCCGTGTGAAAATGTACTATATTTTTTTTTTTTTTTTCTTTATCAAGAAGGCATAAGAGAAGGTAATACGAATAAGAGGTGATATGAGGAGGGAAAGGGAAGCGGGGGAGGGAAGCGGGGTAAGGTAAGGAGGGGGAAAGAGGAGGGGGGAGAGGGTAGATTAGCGGATAGGCCTATTTTGAGAAAAATAATTCAGGGAAGTGGAGATAAAGAAATAAAACTCTGGATAAGCTCAGAGTTCAGAAAATTAGATCACAGTAAATGAGAAAAGGATAAACTTAATATCAACTATGACTGTAGCTAGTAAGAACGATTCTTCATCTTCAGTGGTTGAGGAGCAGGAATCGGGTAATCTTCCTGTGGAGAGTCAATCCGGATCTAGGAAAATCCTTCTTGGGGTCGTCTTCATCATCCTTCTCTTTAAGCGCTGGGATCTGGAGGAAGCACTCGGGGTCCAAGGTTCCAACATGGGTATAGCTGGTAAGTCCGTTAAGTTTTTAACGATGTACCAATTCGTTATATCCAGCAGGTCTATCTCCAGGGTGTTGTAGACCTGGGGAAGGTCAGAGGGAGATCTGATCACTAGCTTGCGCCCCGGGTTAATAATCAATAAACCAAATGGATGGAGCCAACGATAGGTGATAGATTTCTGCTGCAATACTCCCAGAAGAGGTTTTAGTGCTCTTATTTTCTGTAATGTCATTGGTGATAGATCTTGGAATAAAGAAACGGTGGTACCAAAGCAGGCAAGTGGGTGTTTTTCTCTCGCCGCTTTAAGCAATTTTTCTTTGGTGCTAAAACTAACCAGTTTGCAGATTTTGTCTCGTGGGGGTTCTTGTGGCTTGGGAGGTGGGCGAAGAGCCCTGTGGGCTCGATCCATAGTGAGGTTGTCTGTGGCCTCGGGGACTAGTAGCTTTTGAAACAGCTCTTTCAATGCCGGCATGATAGCATCAGGCAGAACAGTCTCTGGAATGCCCTTAATACGGAGCTTGTGTCTCCGTTCCGTTATCTTGGTCTTCGACCAGGCTATATAGGTGGTTAATGTGAGCCTGTGCATGTTCAAAGCTGTGGGATGCCGCAGTGTTAAAAGCCATTGATTCTTCGTGACTGGCCTCAAGCACCTCCACACGTTCTCTGAGTTGTTTCTGGTTGCTTTTTATATCTTGTAAGTCCTGTTTTAAAGAAGCTAATGCAACCCCTAGAGCCTCTCTTATAAAAGATCTGGAGACCGGGAGATTTTCTCCAGTGTGTAGGGATTCTGCTTTGCTTTCCCTACCTCCGTCCGAGTCTGCAAGATGCATCTGCCTGTTCGTTTCTTGCTGCTGTCTCTCTCTCCCGCGCCATCTTGGATTCAGCGCGGGGCCTCTGAGCGCTTTTCTTGAAGAATTTCTCCATCTCTCCATGGACTGGGTTTGATCCCCATGGTCCGGGCGTATCTCTGGACTTGTCTCGTCCGCTTTTCCCCATTATCTCCTCTCTTAGTGTGCTGATTAAGCTCACTTCCACCATGTCTGCAGTAGAGCTCACACAAGCATGTGCATCTCGCTCTGCGGCCAAGCTCCGCCCCATTCTCATAGAAGTATTGAAATCATACAGAAAACTCCATATTAAATCAAAGGAATACAGAGGAAAACTAGAGGGTTCATACAGCCCTATCAAGGCTCCTTACAAAATAGACTGGGAATACGGTCAAATCTATAAACCTCTATTTTGATTAAAATTGTTTTCCAGCAAAACTGTGTATAAAGGCAGGAAGTGCTATAAAACAAAACCCAAAAGCAGCCTTACTCACCTGCCCGATTCCCACCATTGCAGATCTGTCGCTTCAGTGCTTATGGCTGGTTTTTGTTTCTAGTGCTTCAGTGAGAACATCCCTAACGATGCCATGTGATCACTGCGGCCAGTAATGGGCTCAGCAGTAGCAATAAACAAATTGGCTTTGAGCCGAATTTTGTAATAATTTGAGCTGAACCTGCAGTGGCCAGGACTTGTTAGGGTTGTTAATGTTCTGTATTTGTTGTGACACCAATTAAAGCGTGCGCAGGGTACTATCCCATGGCCCTTCCAAGGTGTTATAACCCACATCCCAGATTAGGATTGCCAGAGTGGTGTAATGGCCTATAATGTCCCGGTAGGATAGTGATAATTGTGTCACAGTGTCTCCTACCTGGGTACGGCTGGACTCCTGGCTCCTGGCTCACTTGCAATAAATTTTAGTGTAGTGATAGTAGGAGAAATAGAGGAATTTTGCAGCAGAAATTATGTCCAGACCGTTAGATGAAGTTCAAACGTTTCTTTACTTGACATAACTTGTATCCAAGCAGTATACAGCTTTGGTCTCTTGTTCCCAGCAGGTTTTGGCAAGGATTGGCAGGAATGAGTACTTATGCTTTGAATATGACCTCTGCTGTATGTGGACAGACTAGCTCAGCAGGAATGGCTTTTCCTAGGTCTCTGGACTTAACCCACAGATTCTCAGGGGATGCTTTCTTCCTGGAATTCTGGAGGTTGTCTGCAGTTTCTGCTTCTTTATCCAGCTGAGGCTGAAGGTGCTCAGACTGGAAATATGACCAAGTCTCAGCTGAGACTTGGTCCTTGCTGTCTTCCCTATGCAGGGGAAAAACTATATCTGGATAAAAAAAGGAGTTAGATGTTGCACAAGGATATCTGGAAACCAAAAAAAGGTGCACCTTACCAATCGAAAAAACACTCACTCGATCGCTATAAAATGAAAATAGAGGAAAAGAGCAGGGCACTCTCAGAAATTTCAGACCATTAAGAGAACCATTTTAAACTGCTGTTATTAACAAAACATTTAGGATGTTATGTTTTTATAGCAAGTTCCATCGTTTGAGAATATTTAGTATATCAATAAATATATATATCTGGATCTAACAGTTTTTTCCCTCCCTTGCTGCAGGAAGATGGAATAGTCCATCTCTCTTCAGAAGGGGGGCAGAATAGAACAGGATTGTTCCACTCTGAACTGCCATAACATTAAGACTATGTCTGCCAATGATGCTGCCACCTGCTGGTGAACCTGGAAAATTATAAGAACAATTACATTAAACATAGTTTTAATGCACATTTTTGTAAAACATAAGCAAAATCACATCAGATGACAGCATAAAAGCTCTTAGAAGATAGAAGCGGGGTAGAGGTGTGTAGTAACACAACTCTGGGGTGTTACAAATCTAAATCTAAATTTTTGGTGATTCAATTTAGGCAAATTTTGAAGAGAGAGAAATAAAAATTATAAATATTTTTTTTTAAAGCAAGAAACAAGAGAGAAAAGGTAGTCAAAGGAGACCTCAGTGTGTCATACACAAATTTTTAGGCTAGTTGGAGCACTTTTGATTTGGAGTTGGATCAGAATCGAATTTTGAGTCCTCAGGGACTGCTGGTGGCTGGTTGTACCTTTGCCAGCACCAGTATTCACCTGTGATTGTTGTGCACCTGCACGAGGGTCAGTGTTTGAGGGACGGCATAGTGCACAGCCATCCCTCCTGCTGACCATTACTGCCCAGTGAGTGGCCTGTCACTGGTCAGTTTATTAATGCTGCGAATGGTATCCCACTGGGTTTATCTCTGGGAGTTATTTTATATCTAGACATACATTTGTCTTTTTCAGAGGTTATACCATTCTCTCAGTATTCATTCCACCAGCTTACTTCTAGTGTACAGGCAGTAACCTGCCTCTTGGAGTATCATATTCAACCACTAGTAGCAGTGGAATTGTATACACTATTATCTGTTGTCCGTATTATTAACATAGGGTATCTACTGGGTCCCTCCCACACCATATACCTAGTGGACATTGTGACCATATTGCTAGGCACCCGAATTTAGCAATACGGGACCGACTCTGTGCCCAACTTTATCAATTGTAGGTTTTCACCTTAACGTTTTTCTACGTTAAGCACTAATAAAACTTTATTATTTTTGCTCCATTTTAACATCCCTTCATATATTTGTTTGTTCTGATACTAACACATAGGGACGTATACCTCTATTACCCTGCTCTTTATGATTATCACTCCCTGCTGTTACATACATTTTTGAGGGTCTTTAAAAGCCACTAACAGATCAGAATACATTGAATGTAATAATGAAGAAGTAATAGAAACATCTAGAGTAAAGGATATTTTTCTAAATGCTCCTACTGGACAAAACATACTGTATATTTGTGTTCATTAAATTGCAGTATTTCTTGCTATTTGGGCCAGGTTGTCATTTAAAGATAAAGAATAAGAATGCAAAATAATTTATTTAGTATTTAGAGTATTTATAAAACAAATGAATTCACTTTACATCTCAATATCACTCAATATGTACATGAACATTTTGTTCCTGAGTGATTTAAGTATGGATTTAGTAGACTGTCAAATCTCTGGAGAAATAATGTGCTATAAAAATGCTGACCTTTAGGTGTTTTATTGTAGAAGTGACACAGAAAAATAACCCATAACATAATTCAAAGATCTCATTTATTCCTCCTATTTGGGAAAATGGTTCTATTGGCAGATTGTCAATTTATTTGATGAGTTTCTGTATGTTTTCTATTGACACTTCAGAATTATGCAAAATTGTCCACAAGGATTTCATTTCTGAATGCTTAAAGGAAAAAGTCATGAAAAGGCTACACTAAGATAATCCTGAAATATGTACAGTTTATTCATCCAACTCACTTTTTCTTCATTATTTATGTGCATAGGAAATTAAGACTTGGGAGCCGGTCGTTCATTATATTCTTCATATTCAAGTTGCTAGCTATTCTGTAGGAATTTCAAAGACATTTCAAACCATATTATAATAACAAAGGAAAAATATTATAAGATGTGTAGGTCTAGATATGACGCAAGCAGAGATAAGCAAATTTCCTGAAATTCTTTTTGCGTCAGATTTTAACAAATCGGTCAATAGATTTGATTATGGTATGAATTAATTCTACCCAAAGCAAAAGTTCTTACATTTCCCTGAAAAGTTGTATGTCACACTCTGAGTTCTCTTAGGACCATATCCAATCATCCCTTTCAAGCTCTTTAGTGTCAAGACAGCATTAGTCATATCAAATTGGCAGTGCCACATATGGCTATGGGTTTAATAACATACTGCACGGTCAGATATTTTTCTCATTAAAACATGGTCCAAAAATGATCCCTTTTTGATAGCAGATGCCTGTAAAATGGTTGTTATCATTTTGACAAGTTTGTCAGACTGGAATCACAAAATATTCGGATTCAGCTGGAATATGAATTTCTGAAAATTTCAAGATGAATTAGATTAGTTTACATGTAAGATATGTCACCCATTTCACCAAAGATTTCCACCACAGTGATCTAAATTCATGCATGCACCTAATATGATAGAATTCTTAATAAATGCTTGAGAATAGTAACATTGTTTTCAGTACCAAATCCCCAGTAAAGTACCATAATTCAACCCATACAGTGAATAACAAATATAAATGCATTATATAATACTGCATATTTTCCTTCTATAAATGTATCTTTATCAGAAATTGCACCAAATGTTCTCCATATTAACCAGACGAAAAGGAATGTCAAGATTGTTATTATCAAAGGCGTGCTTAGAAATGTGTTCACATATGGCAAATGTGAACATAAATATCTGTTCTGTACATCTAGATGGGGCTGCATTTGCAATAAATCTGTCAACATACCCTAACCATACCTCTTGTTTCTAGAAATTCCTATACAAAAGATAATAAGGTAAAATCTTTAAACTTTACCTAATTATACATTTTAACAAGGGCTGCTGTTAGTTTATACTCTGATCTTTAGTCATCCATAAACACATAATATATTTTGGCAACATGATCTTTCTGATAACCACCATGTATTAACACATACAGAATCCAGAAAAAGTACTAGCGACCATGTTTGATAAATTTTTTATTCAAGACCAAAATCTCAAAAGTCTTACAGACACCAGAGTCCTTAAAGGAGTATTCAAATAAGGCCTCATGAACACGACAGTTGTTTTTCTTGGATTCCGTTCAGTTTTTTTTTTTTGCGGATAGGATGGGGACCCATTCATTTCAATTGGTCAGCAAAAAAAATGCTGATAGTTCATCCGTTTGTGTTCCGCGTCCGTTGTCCGTGTTTCCCTTCAGCACAAAAAATTGTGAATGTCCTACTTTTTTCACATTTGCGGAGAAGGATAGGCATTTATTTCAAGGGATCTGTGGAAAAAAACGGATCCTCCCCAAAAAACGGATGCCGCATCCGTTTCTTTTGACGGACGCACAATTTGCAGACGCAAAAAACAACTGTCGTGTGCATGAGGCCTAAGATTTATGTTTAATCAATGTATTTAGGTTATGTTGTAAAAGTAGAATAGGCTGAATTCTTACCTCTAGAAACCCAATCCAGCAGGGGGAAGGTGGCACCCGCTCCACTTATATGGTGGGATCAATCAAGTGACATCGCTACTATTGGAATATTAGGATCACATGCACAGATTTCCCAGATCCTTGGGCGAGTAAAACTCTCAAGTGTATTTGACAAACAATACATTTGTAAACTATGCTGTAGGCTCCCCGTCCTGCCATTCTCTGTCTTTTACATGGGACTTGTAAACCCTCCTGACGTTGGTTTTAGTAACTACTTACATTGTACAATGTAATGACAATTCTGGAGCATCTATTCTAATGACTCTTTGTTGTACGATTCCTATATTTTTCCTTCTAGACATTATGAATTAATTACTAGCAGTCTACAATGAAGGTTCAGATTTTCTGAGATGAGAGAACTTCTTAAAATTCTTTTAATTTTCCATTCCTATTTATAAAAAAAATTCTAAATTTTTAACTTGACTTTCAATTATACCTGAATCATATATGTTCAATTGCCCTGAAAATTGGTTAAAAGGTCTTTCTGGTCTTGAGGAAAAGGTGTGCCTAGTATGCGTAGTATACAGTCGTGGCCAAATGTTTAGAGAATTACATAAATATTGGAAATTGGAAAAGTTGCTGCTTAAGTTTTTATAATAGCAATTTGCATATACTCCAGAATGTTATGAAGAGTGATCAGATGAATTGCATAGTCCTTCTTTGCCATGAAAATTAACTTAATCCCCAAAAAACCTTTCCACTGCATTTCATTCCTGTCATTAAAGGACCTACCTGCTGAAATCATTTCAGTAATCGTCTTGTTAACTCAGGTGAGAATGTTGACGAGCACAAGGCTGGAGATCATTATGTCACGCTGATTGGGTTAAAATGGCAGACTTGACCTGTTAAAAGGAGGGTGATGCTTGAAATCATTGTTCTTCGATTGTTAACCATGGTGACCTGCAAAGAAACGCGTGCAGCCATCATTGCGTTGCATAAAAATGGCTTCACAGGCAAGGATATTGTGGCTACTAAGATTGCACCTCAATCAACAATTTATAGGATCATCAAGAACTTCAAGGAAAGAGGTTCAATTCTTGTTAAGAAGACTTCAGGGCGTCCAAGAAAGTCCAGCAAGCGCCAGGATCGTCTCTTAAAGAGGATTCAGCTGTGGAATCGGAGTGCCACCAGTGCAGAGCTTGCTCAGGAATGGCAGCAGGCAGGTGTGAGCGCATCTGCACGCACAGTGAGGCGAAGACTTTTGGAAGATGGCCTGGTGTCAAGAAGGGCAGCAAAGAAGCCACTTCTCTCCAAAAAAAACATCAGGGACAGATTGATCTTCTGCAGAAAATATGGTGAATGGACTGCTGAGGACTGGGGCAAAGTCATATTCTCCGATAAAGCCTCTTTCCGATTGTTTGGGGCATCAGGAAAAAGGCTTGTCCGGAGAAGAAAAGGCGAGCGCTACCATTAGTCCTGTGTCATGCATGCCAACAGTAAAGCATCCTGAGACCATTCATGTGTGGGGTTGTTTCTCATCCAAGGGAGTGGGCTCACTCACAATTTTGCCCAAAAACACAGCCATGAATAAAGAATGGTACCAAAATACCCTCCAACAGCAACTTCTTCCAACAATCCAACAACAGTTTGGCGAAGAACAATGCATTTTCCAGCACGATGGAGCACCGTGCCATAAGGCAAAAGTGATAACTAAGTGGCTTGGGGACCAAAACATTGACATTTTGGGTCCATGGCCTGGAAACTCCCCAGATCTTAATCCCATTGAGAACTTGTGGTCAATCCTCAAGAGGCGGGTGGACAAACAAAAACCCACTAATTCTGACAAACTCCAAGAAGTGATTATAAAAGAATGGGTTGCTATCAGTCAGGAATTGGCCCAGAAGTTGATTGAGAGCATACCCAGTCGAATTGCAGAGGTCCTGAAAAAGAAGGGCCAACACTGCACATACTGACTCTTTGCATAAATGTCATGTAATTGTCGATAAAAGCCTTTGAAACGTATGAAGTGCATGTAATTATATATCACTACATCACAGAAACAACTGAAACAAAGATCTAAAAGTAGTTTAGCAGCAAACTTTGTGAAAACTAATATTTGTGTCATTTTCTAATCTTTTGGCCATGACTGTATGTTCAGAGTATTGTAGGTAAGGAAACGCTCATCTCTGGGAAAGATATTCAAGTTAGCTTTTAAATAGGCTAAGCCTATCAGCTGCCAGCAGATTTTTCATAGAAACCTAGAGGAGCATTGACTGGCTTACAAAACTCCTTACGTGTTCTCATGTGTACTTGTCGCTCTCCATATGGAGTAATAGTACCCCAACCAAAGCCTCTCAGGCAAACAAGCACATTTTCTTTGCTCTGGATCTCACAGGCAGGAAGCTGTATGAGTAATACACACTGTATTACACATACAGCTAATGCATTCCAATACAGAAGTATTGGAATGCACTGGAAAGGGGATCAGACCCCCAAAAGTTGAAGTCCCAAAGTGGGACAAAAAATAAAGTGAAAAATAAGTTAAAAAAATAAAGTTTTATCCCCCCACAATTAAAAGTTTCAAGTAAAAAAAATTAAAAAAATAATTTTTCCCCAAATAAAGTAAAAATAAATTTGTAAAAAATTGGGGAAAAAGTAGAGATATTAGGTATCGCTGCATCCGTATCGACCAGCTCTATAAACATATCACATGACCTAACCCCTCAGATGAACACCGTAAAAAATAAATAAAGAAACTGTACTAAATAAACAATTCTTTTGTCACCTTACATCACTAAAAGTACAACACCAAGCGATTAAAAAGGCGTATGCCCACCAAAATAGTGCCAATATAACAGTCACCCCATCCCGCAAAAAATGAGCCCCTACATAAGACAATCGCCCAAAAAAAAAAAACTAGGGCTCAGAATATGAAGACACTAAAACATTGTTTTTTTTGTTTTTTTAAATGCTTTTATTGTGCGAAACTTAAGTAAAAAAAAAATGTATACATATTAGGTATTGCCGCGTCCATAAGAACCTGCTCTATAAAAATATCATACGAACTAACCCCTCAGGTGAACACGGTAAAAAAAAAAAAAAAAAGTATAAAAAAAAGCAATTTTTTGTCACCTTACATCACTAAAAGTGTAATAGCAAGCGATCAAAAAGTCATATGCACCCCAAAATAGTGCCACTCAAACTATCATCTCACCCCGCAAAAATGGTACCCTAACTAAGATAATCGCTAAAAAACTTAAAAAACTATGGCTCTCAGAATATGGAGACACTAAACCATGTACCCCACATCCCCTGACGAAGCCACTTCTGTGGCAAAACATGTTGGAAGGGGTGTAATAGTGCTGCACTTCAATTTTTAGGCAGTTCAAGTCGGCATCCTAGTGAGCGAGAGGGAATACTGAGGGGCAATTAGTCAGTCGTCAGTGTAATCAGTAGGTCTGCTACTGTGAGGTTAGGGCAGAGAACAGATGGAGTCAGTATGCAAACAGTGATTAGCAACAGTGTCTCCCATTGAGCTCATATGCTCAGAGTACATTGCTACACCTGTAGGGCTAATGATACAAATGTTATAAGTGTTTAGCCTGCTATATAAGCAGGCAAAATTAACAGAAAACAAACTGTGGAATCAAATTATTCACTATGTACGCTTGATACTAAGACATGCTACATGTACAAGCTGTTTGCCAATGGATTAAGCACATTATGCACATTAACCATTGCAACTGTTTGTCTGATTCCACTGAAAAGCAAGCTCCACATTGTTACCAACAGTTTATGCAGTCCTCAATAAATTAGGGAGATAGTATACTCCCACCAAAGCCAATAACAATTCTATAACGCCAGTTTTCTGACCTGTCCCCAAATTGAGTGCATAGCGCACTTGGCTGCGCACATAACAGCCAGTAGAGGTGACACCAATCCTCCTCAGCTACCGCTAGTAATTACTAGTAGCCACTAGGTTTACAAGTATCAAACCCTATCTTGGGCTGATATTTTTAAAGAATTCCCCCCTTGTTATCCGTGACAGTTAGTGTTTTAAATGAATAAATAAAGATATAATTTTTTATTCTACACTTATTTAGTAGAGACCCCTAAAGGGATATTTTTTGGTCTATTGTTTATATTTACATCCCGAGGGTCTCTATCAGGGCTTTAGAGCAGATTAGTTATGTAAAACTGAAACAAACAACCAAAAAAAGTCATATTTGGTATTGTCGCGTCTGTAACAACCTGCTCTATAAAAATATCACATGATCTAACCTGTCAGATGAACGTTGTAAATAATAAAAAATAAAAATGGTGCCAAAACAGCTATGTATTTGTTACCTTGCCTCACAAAAAGTGTAATATAGAGCAACTAAAAATCATATGTACCCTAAAAAAGTACCAACAAAACTGCCACCTTATCCCGTAGTTTCCAAAATGGGGTAACTTTTTGGGAATTTCTACTCATGGGGTGCATCAGCGGCGCTTGAAATGGGACATGGTGTTAAAAAACCAGTAAAGCAAAATCTGCCTTCCAAAAACCGCATGTCGTTTCTTTCCTTCTGCGCAATGCTGTGTGCACGTACAGCAGTTTACAACCACATATGGGGTGTTTCTGTAAACTACAGAATCAGGGCCATAAATATTGAGTTTTGTTTGGCTGTTAACCCTTGCTTTATAACTGGAAAAAATGGGTTAAAATGGAAAATCTGCCCAAAAAGTTAAATTCTGAAATTTCATCTTTATTTTCCATTAATTCTTGTGGCACGCCTAAAGGGTTAACAAACTTTGTAAATTCAGTTTTGTATACCTTGAGGGGTGTAGTTTCTAAAATTGGGTCACTTTTTTGGAGTTTCTACTCTAGGGATGCATCATGGGGTCTTCAAATGTGACATGGCAGCTTAAAATTATCCCAGTGAAAACTGCTTTCCATAAATCATATGGCGTTCCTTTCCTTCTGCGCAATGCCGTGTGCTCGAACAGCAGTTTATGACCACATATTGGATGTTTCTGTAAACTACAGAATCAGTGACATAAATATTGACTTTTGTTTGGCTGTTAACCCTTGCTTTGTAACTGGAAAAAATGGATTCAAGTGGGAAATCTGCCAAAAAAGTGAAATTCTGAAATTTCATCTCTATGTTCCATTAATTCTTGTGGAACACCTAAAGGGTTATCAAAGTTTGTAAAATCAGTTTTGTATACCTGTAGGGGCGTAGTTTTGAAAATGGGGTCACTTTTTTGGAGTTGCACCTGCCTTCCAAAAACCGTATGGCGTTCCTTTCCTTCTGCGCAATGCCGTGTGCCCGTACAGCAGTTTACAACCACATATGGGGTGTTTCTGTAAACTACATAATCAGGGCCATAAATATTGAGTTTTGTTTGGCTGTTAAACCTTGCTTTGTAACTGTAAAAAATGGATTCAAATAGAAAATCTGCCAAAAAAGTGAAATTGTATCTCTATTTTCCATTAATTCTTGTGGAACACCTAAAGGGTTAACAAAGTTTGTAAAATCAGTTTTAAATACCTTGAGGGGTGTAGTTCGTAAAATGTGGTAATTTTTGGGTTGTTTCTATTATGTAAGCCTCACAAAGTGACTTTAGACCTAAACTTCTAAGCCTCCCTCCTTCCCCAAAAAATAAAACGACATTTACAAAATGATCCAAACATGAAGTAGACATATGGGAAATGTATTTTTTGGAGGTATTGCTATCTATTATAAAAGTAGAGATATTAAAATTAGGAAGTAGTTTTTATAATTTTTATTTTGTTTTAATTAAATTTTTCCACTGTCATGAAGTACAATACGTGACGAGAAAACAGAATGGCCTGGATAAGTAAAAGTGTTTTAAAGTTATCACCACATAAAGTAAATGGCCTGGTCCTTAAGGTGAAAAATGGCAGGATCCTGAAGGGGTTAAACAAGGGCTGTACCCATGTCTCCAACCCAGCACTCTCCTGCCCTACATGAGGGAGCCCTTCTTCTGTCATCTGCTTTTCCTCATTTTCCACATAATCTAATATAGATATATAGATGACAATATGTTATCCAGTTCCTCCTCTCTCTGCATGTTGCTGACTTTTCTAGGACATGGAGACCAAGAAGGATGATTTGGAAGAAGTAAACCCAGCAAAAGATGAGGATGGTCCTCATTAACACCCTACACTCTCCCTCTCCAATATTCGTCTGTTAGAGGGGTTCTCTGGGCTTTTAATATTGATGACCTATCCTCAGGATAGGTCATCAATATCAGATCGACAGGGGTCTGACACCCAGTTCCACAGCCAATCATAGACATAGACACAGCTGATTTCCAGGGGAAGTGTGTTACATTGCAAGTAATGACTGTGAATGTGGTTGTGTGGTGACAGAGTTTATAATTAGGGTTGAGCAAACCCGAACTGTAAAGTTCGGGTTCTTACCGAACTTTAGGATTTTTGGACCCCGGTAAAAGTTTGTGTTCAGTGTTCGGCGAGTTAATGGCGCTTTTTGAAAGGCTGCAGAGCAGCCAATCAACAAGTGTTTAACTCGTGTGCCCTTAGAAGCCATCACAGCCATGCCCACATTTGTCACAGTAAAATACAAGCGTTAGATACTGCTGTTATATTCTGTTATTTAAAAAACACCCATTTTTTGCAATACCCTACATCTGGTGCCTTTGCTGCATTTGTCACAGTGAAATACAAGCTTGAAATACTGCAATTATATTCTGGGTTAAAAAAAAAACACAAATATTTTGCAATAACCTACATCTGGGGCCTTTTCTGCATTTGTCAAAGTGAAATACAAGTGTTAGATAGTGCTGTTATATTTTGGTATTAAAAAACACCCATTTTGGGCAAGATAATACATTTGTGGCATTTGCTGCATTTATGACAGTCCAATACAAACGTGATATACCGCTGTTATATTCTGGTATTAAAAAAACACCCATTTTGGGCAAGATAATACATTTGTGGCCTTTGCTGCATTTATGACAGTCCAATACAAGCGTGATATACCGCTGTTATATTCTGGGTTTAAAAAAAAAACACTCATTTTTTGCAATACCCTACATTTGGGGCCTTTGCTGCATTTGTCACAGTAAAATACAAGCTTGAAATACTGCAATTATATTCTGGTTTTAAAAAAACACCCATTTTGGGCAAGATAATACATTTGTGGCCTTTGTTGCATTTGTGACAGTCAAATACAAAGTTTAAATACTGCAGTTATATTCTTGGTTTAAAAAAAAAAATTTATGCAAGACCCTACATCTGGGACCTTTGCTGCATTTGTCACAGTCCAATACAAGCATGATATACCGCTGTTATATTTTGGTATTTAAAAAAAACACCCATTTTGGGCAAGCATATACATTTGCGGCCTTTGCTGCATTTGTCACATTCCAATACAAGTGTTAGATACTTCTATTAGATTCTTGTTTTAAAAAAAACACCCATTTTGGGCAAGATAATACATTTGTGGCCTTTGTTGCATTTGTGACAGTCAAATCCAAACTTTAAATACTGTTGTTATAGTATGGGTTTAAAAAAACACCAATTATTTGCAAGATCCTACATCTGGGGCCTGCATTTATCACAGTCAAATACAACCAGTCAATACTGCAGTTACATTGTTGGTTGACAAATTAACATTTTTTGGGACAGTGAAGTAATTGTATAAAATTTGCCTGTCACATTGTTGTGTGACCTCAATAAATTTTTCCTCTTTATTACATCGGATTGCCTTACGCTCAGTGAACTTAATTGTTGACTATTGGCGGTTACATTGTCGCCTGACAAAAAACATCTGTTAGTTTGGTGGGTGAACTCAAAGAATGAGGAGAGCGTCAAATCAGGGACGTGGCCCCGGTCGTGGTGCTGCTGGTGGAGCTCCTGTTGCAGGGAGAGGACGTGGTCTATCTGTGCCAGCTACACGCACAAGTGAAACACCTTCCTCAGGTGCAAGTAGGCGACAGAACCTTCATTGTTATTTGGTAGGGCCAAATGCGGCTCTACGAATGGTGAGGCCAGAACAAGTACAGGCGATAGTAAATTGGGTGGCTGACAGTGCCTCCAGTTCCTTCACATTGTCTCCCACCCAGTCTCCTGCTGAAAGATCAGAATTGGCATCTGCAGCCCATGTCCATAAGTCCTTCACCTCACCCCCTTGCAAATCAGCTGAGCAGTCTGAGCCCCAAGTGATGATGCCGTCTCTTCTGCTTTTTGATGACTCTGCTAGCAGGGTTTCCCAGGGCCATCCACATAGCCCTGCCCCAGAAGTGGAAGAGATTGAGTGCACCGATGCCTAACCACTTATGTTTCAGGATAAGTACATGAAAGGACCACCGCAGCACGTCTCGGATGATGACGAAACACAGGTGCCAACTGCTGGGGTTTTCGAAAGTGTGCAGACTGATAAGGAGAGCAGGGGTGAAGACTTGGTGGAAGATCATGTGGAGGACGATTTGGAATCAAGGTCATGCAAGTGACCTGTGTAGTTTGGAGGAAGAGGCGGTGGTCGCACAGAGCCACCAGCACAGCAGAAGAGTGAGCAGGGTGCAAGTGGAGCCGCCGTCCTCTAGACAGTACACCTGCTACTGCCAACCACACCAAGGGACCGAGCACACCAAAGCCAGCTCCAAGGAGTTCCCTGGTGTGGCAGTTCTTAAGACAATGTGCTGACAACAAGACACGAGTTGTTTGCACACTGTGCAATCAGAACCTGAAGCGAGGCATAAGCGTTCTCAACCTGAGCACAACCTGCATGACTAGGCATCTAAGTGCAAAGCACGAACTGCAATAAAGTAGACACTTCAAAAACAAAGAAAGGTCTCTGGATCCTCCTGCTTCCTCTTCTGCTGCAGTCTCGGCCTCTTCATCCACCTCTGGAGTGACAGTGTCACCTGCAACCCAGCAAACAGAGGATCTGCCAGCAGCACCACCACCTGGGTCACCAAGCATCTCCACAATGTCCCACGGAAGCGTTCAGCTCTCCATCTCCCAAACACTGGAGCGGAAGAGGAAGTACCCCCCTACACACCCGCGATCCCTGGCCCTGAATGCCAGCTTTTTAAAATTACTGGCCTTTAAAATGCTGTCTTTCCGTCTGGTGGAGATGGAGAGTTTTAAAAGCCTTATGGCTGTGGCTGTCCCACAGTACGTCGTGCCCAGCCGCCACTACATTTCCAGAAGAGCCATCCCATCTCTGCACAACCAAGTGGGGGAAAAAAATCAGGTGTGCACTGCGCAACGCCATCTGTTGCAAGGTCCACCTAACTACGGATACGTGAAGCAGTAAGCACGGTCAGGGACGTTATATCTCCATAACAGCACACTGGGTAAATGCAGTGGCGGCTGGGCCTTAGGCCGATAGCAGTTTAGCGCATGTCCTTCCACCACCGAGGATTGCAGGGCACTTCAGTTTGCCTCCTGTTGCTTCCTCCTCCTACTCCGCTTCCTCATTCTCTACCGCCTCCTCATCCGGTTAGCGTAACACCTTCACCACCAACTTCAGCACAGCCAGGGGGAAACGACAGCAGGAAGTTTTAAAACGTATCTGTTTGGGGGACAAATCCCACACCGCGCAGGAGCTGTGGACGGCCATGGAACAACAGACCGATGAGTGGTTTGTGCCAGTGAGCCTCAAGCCCGGCCTGGTGGTGTGCGATAATGGGTGAAATCTCATAGCAGCTCTGGGACTAGCCGGTTTGACGCACATCCCTTGCCTGGCGCATGTGCTGAATTTGGTGGTGCAGAGGTTCCTTAAAAATCACCCTGATATGTCAGAGCTGTTGCAGAAAGTGTGGGCCATCTGTGCGCGCTTTCAGCGTTCTCACCCTGCTGCTGCTCGCCTGTCAGCGCTGCAGCGTAACTTCGCCCTTCCCGCTCACCACCTCATATGCGATGTGCCAACAAGGTGGAACTCCACCTTGCACATGCTAACCAGACTGTGCGAGCAGAAGCAGGCGCTAGTAGAGTTTCAGCTGCAGCACGCATGGGTGAGTCACTCTGCGGAAAAGCACCACTTCACCACCAATGACTGGGCCTCCATGCAGGGGAGTAGCTAAAGGCTCATGGGCCCTGGTGCAAGAGTTCAGCTTGGGCCCCCCTTCCCTCAAATCTCAGACCTTCGTGCTGCCTCAGGCAAAAATTGAAACTGCACCCCCCTCCTCCATACTAAATTCTTAACCTAACCCCTTCTGTCCAGCCAGAGGTGTAACTTGCATACACTTTCTATAATACCAGTGTCTTCTTATGTGGCACAAGGGTCTTTGGGCCCCTCAGGCTCCTGGGCCTGGTAGAGACTGCTACCTCTGCACCCCCTATAGCTATGACCCTGCCTCCGTGCGAGACCTGTGTGCCTTGTTGCGCTGTTTCGAGTACTCCACCAACATGGCCAGTGCCAATGACACCGTTCTCAGCGTTACTATCCCATTTCTATGCCTCCTTGAAAAAATGCTTCTGGCGATGATGGAAGAGGATGTGGCACAGGAGGAGCAGGAAGAGGGATCATTTAATAGGGTTTCAGGCCAGTCATTCACAAGTGGCTCAGAGGGTGGGTTCCTGCACCCACAAATGCCAGGTACACAATTGTCCAGCCAGGGCACAGTTCTGGAAGAGAATGAGGTGGAGGATGAGGAGATGGAGGAGAAGGAACTGTGTTCACAGCAGGGTGGCACCCAAACCAGCTTATGGCCATCACTGGTGCGTGGCTGGGGGGAAAAAGAGGACACAGATGATATACCTCCCACAGAGGACATATTTTCGTTGCCTCTAGGCAGCCTGGCACACATGAGCGATTACATGCTGCAGTATCTCTGCAATGACAGCCAAGTTGCCCACATTCTAACTTGTGCTGATTACTAGGTGGCCACGCTGCTGGATCCCCATTACAAGAACAACGTACCATCCTTAATTCCGTCACTGGAGCGTGATCGTAAGATGTGCGAGTGCAAGCGCACGCTGGTAGATGCGCTGCTGGTGGCATTCCCACCTGACAGTAGGAGCACAGTGGAAGCACAATGCGAAGGCAGAGGAGGAGGAAGAGGTCGCCAACGCAGCACCTCAGAAGGCAGGTTTAGCATGGCCGAAATGTGGAAAAGCTTTGTCAGCACGCCACAACAACCAGCACCACTAGCTAATATGGAACGTCTTAGCAGGAGGGAGCATTTCAGCAACATGGTGGAGCAGTATGTGTGCACCCGCCTACACGTACTGGATGATGGGTCTGCCCCCTTCAACTTCTGGGTCTTCAAATTGGGCACATGGTCTGAGCTTTCCCTTTACGCCTTGGAGGTGCTGGCCTGCCCTGCCCTGCAGCCAGTGTATTGTCTGAACGTGTGTTTAGCATGGCAGGGGGCATTATCACAGACAAACGAAGCCGCCTGTCCATAGCCAATGTGGACAAGCTCACGTGCATTAAAATAAACCAGGCATGGATCCCACAGGACTTGTCCGTACCTTGTGCAGAATCGACATGTATACCGGCCTTACCCAGCCATTGTTATACTACACCGCAATTGCTCATTGTTGTATTTTTGATATTTCACACTCTTTTGGGGTGTACCCTAATTTAAACAAAAAATAAATAATAAAAAATAAAAAATAAAACCAATAATCAGTGTTGGCTACCTCGTCCTCCTTCACCGCCGCTTCCACCTACACTGCTACGTCCACCGCCTCCTCCACCTCCTACTCCATATGGACCTCCACCTGATAAATCAAGATTATATTTTTTTATTTTTACGTATTTTATTTTAAGTCATTTCAATAATTTGTCTGTTACATTGTCGGTTGAAATTCACCAAATTTTGGCTGCGATATATCCCTGCTCTACCTCTAGTGGACAGGTTAATAAATTTCACTAATTTGTCTATTACATTGTCAGGTGAAATTCAGCAATTTTTAGCTGTGATATACCCCTGCTCTACATAGTGGACAGGTAATAAATGTCATTTATTTGTCTGTTACATTGTCGGGTGAAATTCACAAATTTTGGGCTGTGATATACCCCTGCCCTACCTAGTGGACAGGTAAATAAATTTCACTAATTTGTCTGTAACATTGTCCGGTGAAATTCACCAAATTTTGGGTGTGATATACCCCTGCCCTACCTAGTGGACAGGTTAATAAATTTCACTAATTTGTCTGTTACATTGTCGGGTGAAATTCACCACTTTTTGGCTGTGATATACATCTGCTCTACCTAGTGGACAGGTTAATAAATTTCACTAATTTGTCTGTTACATTGTCTGGTGAAATTCACAAATTTTTGGTTGTGATATACCCCTGCTCTACCTAGTAGACAGGTTAATATATTTCACTAATTTCTCTGTTACATAGTTGGGTGACATTCACCAATTTTTGTCTGTGATATACCCCTGCTTTACCTAGTAGACAGGTAATAAATTTCATTAATTTGTCTGTTACATTGTCGGGTGAAAATCACCAATTTTTGGCTGTGATATACCCCTGCTCTACCTAGTAGACAGGTTAATATATTTCACTAATTTCTCTGTTACATTGTTGGGTGAATTCACCAATTTTTGGCTGTGATATACCCCGGCTCTACCTAGTAGACAGGTTAATATATTTCACTAATTTGTCTGTTACATTGTCGGGTGAAATTCACCACTTTTTGGCTGTGATATACATCTGCTCTACCTAGTGGACAGGTTAATAAATTTCACTAATTTGTCTGTTACATTGTCTGGTGAAATTCACAAATTTTTGGCTGTGATATACCCCTGCTCTACCTAGTAGACAGGTTAATATATTTCACTAATTTCTCTGTTACATAGTTGGGTGACATTCACCAATTTTTGTCTGTGATATACCCCTGCTTTACCTAGTAGACAGGTAATAAATTTCATTAATTTGTCTGTTACATTGTCGGGTGAAAATCACCAATTTTTGGCTGTGATATACCCCTGCTCTACCTAGTAGACAGGTTAATATATTTCACTAATTTCTCTGTTACATTGTTGGGTGAATTCACCAATTTTTGGCTGTGATATACCCCGGCTCTACCTAGTAGACAGGTTAATATATTTCACTAATTTGTCTGTTACATCGTCTGGTGAAATTCACAAATTTTTGGCTGTGATATACCCCTGCTCTACCTAGTGGACAGGTAAACAAATTTGACTAATTTCTCTGTTACATAGTTGGGTGACATTCACCAATTTTTGGCTGTGATATACCCCTGCTCTACCTAGTAGACAGGTTAATAAATTTCACTAATATGTCTGTTACATTGTCGGGGGAAATTCACAAATTTTGGGCTGTGATATACCCCTGCTCTACCTACTAGACAGGTTAATAAATTTCACTAATCTCTCTGTTACATCGTCGGGTGAAATTCACCAATGTTTGGCTGTGATAATCCCCTGCTCTACCTAGTGGACAAGGAAATACATTTCACTAATTTGTCTGTTACATTCTTGGGTGACATTTTACAATTTTTGCTGTGATTAAACCCCTGCTCTGCATAGGTGACAGGGACCTAAATTGCAAAAAATCGTCTGTTACATTGTCAGGTGACATTTTACCAATTTTGCCATATACAAACCCCTGCTTTGCATGGGTGACAGGTACCTAATTTTTAAATAGCCTGTTCAATTGGTGGGTGACATGAACACAGTTTTGCCATGAATAAACCACTGCTCTGCATAGGTGACATGGACTTTAATTTCTTAAATTGACAGGGCCCGGAATTTAAAAAAAATCATTTGTTCCATTGGTGGGTGACATTAACCCATTTTTGCCAATCAAAAACCCCTGCTCTGCATAGGTGACATGGACTTAAATTTTTAAAATTCGCCTTTATTTGGCCCTTTTATTCGATCCTTCCGCTTTAATAACTTGTCCCACATTTCAGCTCGATCACATTGCAGCCATTGACCTCCCTTGGATGTGGTATCCCTTTCTCAGGCTCCCTCTCCGGCGTGGAACTCTTATTCCCCCGCTAACCTTGATCAACATTGTAGGCGCAGAAAAGAACATCGAAAGTTGATAGAGCAGATATCCAATTGGATCGTGGACATCACGGTGACGTGCGACATGGTGGAGCAGTATGTGTGCACACGCCTACACATACTGACTGATGAGTCTGCCCCCTTCAACTTCTGGTTTTTCAAATTGGGCACATGGCCTGAGCTTGCCCTTTACACCTTGGAGGTTCTGGCCTGCCCAGCAGCCAGCGTATTGTCTGAATGTTTGTTTAGCACGGCTGGAGGGGGTTATCACAGGTTATAGTTCCCAATGATTTGGGGTGTACCCTAATTTAAACACAAAAAAAAATGAAAACCAAAAACCAGCGTTGGCTACCTCCTCCTCCTCCACTGCCGCTTCCACCTACACCACCACATCCACCGCCTCCTCAACCTCTTACTCCATATGGACCTCGTTCTTCTAGATCAAGATTATTATTTTTAATTTTTATGCATTTTTTTTATTTTAAGTCATTTCCCTATCCACATTTGTTTGCAGAGCACTTGCCATGCTCTTAACCACATGTTGATGCCATTTTCAGCGCTCTAGCCCTTTCCATGCCATTTTAGTGCTCCAAAGTTCAGGTCCCAATTGACTTCAAAGGTGTCCACTTAACTCTAGTTATAATGTGACTTGGATGCATAGTTGCAAAAATCCAAACCTGCTGGATTTTTGGTAACAAGTCACATTGGTGTTGCAAACTCTAAATCATGTGTCTCACAGCCAAAGTATATCATAAAACTGTTGTGCAAGCGAAATTGCCATGCAACCCCAGCCTAACTCGAAGCTCCTCAGCTTCCATATAAAATGTGCAATAGAATCCACTACCTATCATGTATCATTTCTAATGCTAGCAGTGGGATGTTTGTGCCTGAATGTGACTGTCACCTCTGCACCCCTATAAACATGCTCTTGTACAAGAATGCTGGCTTCTGTTTCTTAAAGGGGTTAAGTGAGTCAATAACCTCCAAAACCAGTTTCAAAGTAACCATACCACCATGTAGGGTAGGTGCCACAAAACATACATTTGTTGCAAAAAAAAAAAATATCTGGTCTTCTAAACCTGAAAAAAGCTTCTAGAGATGAGAGAATTGATCCTAAATTTAGAAAATTGTATCTACATTTTTGTAAAAGGTTTTTGAGTGATATGATTCATTCAGGAGAATCAGGTACAGGAGAGAGCATTCAGAACATTTTATTTTGGGTCTACTATATTTCAACTCAATTGAATTGGAGGATCAATTCAGCCAAATCAGACTGGAATCTAATTTTAAGAAATGTGCCCATCTATAAATATTTCCCGTTAATTTTCAATCAAATAGGGTATTTGGGGCTATTCCTTTTAGTTCACTTGGCCTCCACTATGTTATTGCTATCGGCAATTCCAAGGATTGTCAATCGAACATCACTGGGTAATATTTGGAAGAGCAATGGTGCACCAACCAGAGAAGCTATATACACAGTTCACCGAAAACCTTATTTGCATAAAAATAGGTATTTTTCAGGATTAGAGGACCAGATTTTCACTAGAAAGGTAGTTAGGTTTTGGGAAATCTACCCTACATGGCAGTATTTTTTACTGTGAAACCAATTTTGGAGGCGACAGACCCTAACCTACATGGTGGTATGCTTACTGTTAAAACAATATTGGAAGTGATACACGCCTTTGAAAGAAAATACATGTAAATGAAATAAATTTCTGATCTATTGAAAGTGGGAGCAAACGAGTTCCTCTCTTTATAACTTATTACCTTTGATGAAAAAGAGATAATTCAGGGGTTGAGATTATGTCATTTTTTAATGTTGCCAACTAACAAGGCCCGATCCATTATATGTGTATCCTACATGATATAAAATGATTTTAACACCTGCGCTTTCTATTTAGCTGCGTTAACAAAAGCAGTGATGACACACACAAGTTTTCACTTGGTTACCATTCATCCAAGATAACTACCAAGCAATTATAGAGCCTGAAAAAAGTGCCCCTGTTCCAAGAATCTTGGAAAAGCAAAATCCAATTATTTTGAGTTTTTTTCCCTACTGCAGTAAAAGCTCTTCCCTTCTAATGCACAATTCGCTATTCTGTAGATTAACAGGCTTATCTGTCACAGTCAGTTATCACCCAGTGTCATTATTCATGTACTCTCTATCAATTTTTCTATATGCTTCTGGTTTCCTTCTGATCATGTTGAAATAAAATATATTTTTATCTAAGCGATTGACATGTGCTTTATTTATCAGCCCCAGAGCAAGGATGCAGTTTTCATACATTCACGAGGGATGATTTGCTCAACATATCTCTCTGCAACCTGAAATACTAATTTGTTTGCAATTAGGTTGCAAATATCACTCTGTAAATCCTGGTGAAGATAGCAGATAACTAAAATATAAGGAAATGTTTCATGTCAATTTATAGGCCTCAATCTTATTTTTATGGATTTTCTCGCTGTTAGTGAACATGCTTTGGGTAAAAATGTGTTTCTTTGAGTATTTATATCATTTCCTATTTGTCTGCTTAGAAGATGTGAAGCACTGTCTGTAGAGGATATAATCATTAAGCATACAGCATATAAAGATAAATAATTTAAAGCTTCTGGCTCCCAATACAAACTCTTTAAATGGGTTCTATATTGATGACCTGTCTTCAGAATAGGACATCAGTATCTGAGTGATGCGAGTCAGACTCTTGATACTAACACCAGTCAACTGTTTGAGGAGGCCTCCTTGTTGCTTACCAAGCACAGCTCCGTCCTTTGGATAGCGGCTGGGTTTGGTATCGCAGCTCAGACCCATTAAATTAAATAGGACTGAGCTGCACCAAGGCGATGTGACCGATAGTCGTCATAACTTGGTGAAGGTAAGCTGAAAGGAGGCCACAGAGCTCACTGTAGAGCAGCAGCCTATTTAAGCAACTGATCATTGAGGTGCCCCCCACCAATTAGATACTGATGACCTATACTGATGATAGGTCATCAGTATAAAACATTCAAAAAACATCTTTAACAATGCCCATACCTACCGTGTGCCATTTATAATACTGGTATTTCATAATAGATTACAGAAGGGACCTCATCAGGCACCAGGACCCAGATGTGACTACTACCTCTGCACTATAGCTACACTATACTTGCCAACTCTCCCAGAAAGTGCAGGAGGGTCTCAGAAGAAGGTGAGACCTCCTGCTCTCCCTGAACAGTCGGCAGAACTCTGTGATGCTGGGAAAGTTTCCCACCTCATCCCAGAGAGCTGTCCTATTTGTGTGTTGCACTGGGATTTGCGTTTTCCAAAGCAGTCCTAGCACCTAAACACATACTGAAGGGGCAAGGCAGCAGCAGTGAGGAGGCGAGACTTATGGTAAAAGGCGATGTGACCAGTCAGTTTAGGGGTTAAATTGAATGTATATTGGTGTGGTATGCATGTGCCACAACCCTAGATTGCTAGTATAAAATGATGGCAAGTATGAGTTACACCTCCAAAGGTATGTGCCCCCCATTGCTAGGGTACACTATGTATAAATTTTCATAAATGTTCAAATGGATGAGATGAACATATAGTTATTTTTTTCCCCTTCATAGTTTGAATTATATAACATATAGCGATAACATTACATATAGTGATTTATTTTATAGATCTATAGTACAGTGCCCTTAGAAGTATATTGATCTCTAGTAGGCTTCCAATCTTTTCTGAAGGTGCACCGAGGTTTTAATGGAAAATATTCACTCATTGAAGCCAATGGAAGCACATGAAGGCTTTGGTAGGCCTCCTACACACTGGTATTATAGATCCATAATACATAGTACTTGTCAATTCTCCCGCAAAATCAAGGAGGCTACCAGAAAGTGGGGAGATCTCTTGGACTCCAGTAAGAGTTGACAAATCTCCCAGGTACAGAAGGAATCCTCCAGGAACCTGCAAGATATTAGCGCCTATCGTGTGTGGTGCCATGGCTGTGGCCAAATACAGAGAAAATGGGCAGTACCACAATGCATAAATACCAGTCATATACTAAGCGTGCAGCACAACCTGGTTTTCCAGAAACGTTAGCAAGAAAGTAGGTAAGTATGCAGTACCCACAGAAATATATAGGCCCATACTGTATCTCTATCTGGCATCAATTTTATTTGAAGCCACAAGCGGGATGTTGTGGCATGTTCCAATGGTATTTTCTCCTAATAGTATTCTAGGTTAATACAGATGCACCATAATGAGTGTCTAAAGGTCCATGGAAGAGACATGTAAGGGCTTAGGATTCCATGTCCCTCCGCACATAGGCTTTACACAAGGCTTTACCATTGATCAAATACATTTTTCAATAAAGTATTCAGTGTTAAATAATGTAAATGTTTCCTTTCTTACATCATGAACTTCTATTGCAACCCAGATGTAAAAAACAAACAAAACAGTAATCTGATGTAATTGATGAGGACTAATAATTTGGAAATTATAGGATGGTCTGTCCCTAGATTGTCTATTGAATGCTTTCATAAAGTATATTGTCTTGTGGGCTTTTTAAAGCAGATGAAAAGAGAGTAATAATCATGCCCCATGTAAAGGTCAGAGAAAAGCAGCATACATTTAAGGGATGATGCCACAGCAGTTTGCGCCATATAACAGGGCACTGTAAGCATTTTTTTATTATACTGCCTAAAAGGGAATGAAAATGCTAAGATATGATAGCTTGAAATTATGCACCGAAAGCCCTTGACCATGCTCCTGAGAACTCCTGATGCCCACAGGTCCCATTAGGAGATGAGTGAATCTTTTCTAAACAAACCGGATTCAACATAAACTTCACAAAAATTATTTTTCCAAATGAATCAGAGTTTTAGCCATTCGATTTGGATGAATTTTCAAAAAACTGAGCACAACATTTTACATTTAAAATTCAGTACACAAGTGAGGGAAACAAAGCAGTGAAGACGGAGAATAACATGACCCTAGGACAGGGCCCTAGCCATGATGCTTGCCCACAATGATGTGCTGTCAATCAGAAGGGAAGATATTATCTGATTGATTGGGCTCTATGCTAGCTCCGAAGCACAGACACTATTGTGAGCTCACCCACTGTGATAGGATGTGTCTGCCATGTCTCTGACAGATTGACCAATTAGATTCACAAGCCAGCCTTCTTAGGGTCTTGCAGGAACAGTGTAGGGATTGTGAAGATGTATTTAGTTAGGTAGCTTGAATAAGTAGGTAGAAAGTCAAGTTTTATCATAAGGGACAGGATAGGAGTTAGTGTACTTTCTATAGCCAGAGATGGAGCTGTTCATAACTTTAGTGAGCAGATATACTATAGCTGGCTTGACAAAAGTCATTCTTCGTATAAATTGTGTAGGCACAGAATGTGTCAAATTAATTAAGAAGCCCAGGCCTCTTAATAAATCTGGCTTATTTCCAAGCAGACTGTGTTCCAGACTTTTAAATCTTCCCCAACTACACCAGTTTCTGGCGTAAATTATAGTAAATGTAGCGGCCATCAGGAGGCCATGCCTCTCCCACTAAGCTCTACCTACTTTTTTCACCACTTTTAAAAAGTGATGATAAAGTGAAAAGTTGTGAATTATGGCACAAATATAGAGTGCACAATAATGTGTGACTTTTTTTCACCACCATAGTGGAGTAGACACTTTGATAAATGTCTCTACACCTATTGCACTACAGAAAAGAGATGATTATTATTAAAGAGACAGTACTTTTTTTTATGAGCCTTTTTTTAATCCAAAACCTAATTCAAAGATTCTTCAGTTTTATGCTTGAATTATGCATATTTTAGTGTATCTTAGTTACACTTTTTTTTATTTTAAAATGTACAAAGAACTTAAACAATTGTGTTTTAATTCAACAAAAACAGCACCCTGTATATTTTGGTCACATCCATGGGATGACCTCATGCACCTATTTTGTTTTTCCCAAAAACCTGTTGCAGTTTTTCCTATCATATATAAGTGAGCATTGCAATAATAATATTTTCGTGCATCAACAACACTGTACTGTATATACAGTATATTGCTTGCATCAGGAGAAAAATAAAAATATTTAAAAATGCAACAATAAAAAAACAGAGAAAGACATGAGAGAAAAAAATTTGAGTCTTAGGAGACCTAAGAGTGTCACACACAATTTGTTAGGCCAATTGGAGCACTTTTAATTTTGGAACAATCAGTTCAGACCACAATGCTAGCACCCTACCTGACTTGAATATAATAGAATCAGGATCTCTCATTAGTGCAGCTTAGATTCTCAGTGTCACGGATGAAGTTAGCAGAAAGCTGGAAGTTATAAATAAACGAGTGACTGGCTTGATCCCAAACTAAGGAGCATATAGGTGAGCCCTATAAAACCCTAAGAGCTCTCCCTGACTGCTATGCCCATGCAAAGGTCTTTATGGTAGACGATTGCATGCCCACGTACCTAAGTCTGTGTGACACCTGAAAACCCTATAATAGTGAGGGGACACGACCACCGGCTCCCTGCACTTAATACGGACGGAGTCAGGGTAACCTAGAATCAAGCCAGCAAGGAAAAACAATAAAGTAAAGGACTTATCTGAACAAACAGCAGACACAGCCTCCAGCAATGACCACTTCATCCAGGAAGTAATATAAACCGCAAAGTGAGGCAGTATGGGAGGGAATATAAATGAAAAGGATTAGTCTGAATAAGTGGCACCTGGCAGAAGGAAAGGAGATGAGAAAGTGAAACCAAAACAAAGAACATCGTACAAGAGATAGAGAAGAACGTCTGCAAGACCATCTCACAGGACTGTGATAATATCTCAGCAGCTGAACAGTTTTTGATTTCACGCCTTCCCACAATTTTTTCAATTTTTTTTTGTCTTTTTTTCGCAGCATAAGTTGTTCTTTACTTACTTTTGGTACATATACATGACCATTTAATTTATATTCATTTTTCTTTTGGAAAGAAATGCAGAAAAAGCAATTCCGCTGCAGTTTTATTATTTTTTTATTCAGTACACTGATCATCATAAATGATGTTATAAATTTATTTTTCATCTTGCTACGCTTGTGGAGATGTGTATTTCATTTTGTGTCTTGGGAATATTTAATATTTCTTTAATTAGACTTTTTTTTTAGAGGGCAAGTTTTTATTTTTAACTATAAGGTACTGGCACATATTTACATGCTACCTCTTTGCCTGTGTAGCATACAGGCAGTTATTATATGCTACTCCTTTAGCCTGTGCACTAATAGTATACAAGCCTGTTGTAGATATGCCCTAGTATCAGGTAATATGTTCAGGAAGCCCTGAGGCTCCCTATGACACCACCAAACAAGTTTCATTTCTTCCTTTGTATGCCATGGTTAGAGGGTTCCCTGATCTCCTATAATGATACTGGTCGTTTGCAAGACTGTAGAACTTGACTTCACCTATATCAGTTGATTTTTCCAACTCCAAATCAATGGCTCTAAGTACTCAGATACCCCATGACTTGAGTAGAGAAGATTTTATGGAATAATTGGATGATCGCAAGAAAAGATCTAGCAAGAACATATCAGATTGACAGATTACAAGTACATAATAACAACAGTACAAGACAGAAAACTGGATGAGGGTGGCAGTGGGAGGGAGGGAGATGGAAACTAACAATGGAATATATGAAAGAAGGCAATAGAATACAGATGAAGAGAGACAAATATAGGTGTCATGGCACACTATGTCAAACACCACCTTCACACACCCCCCCCCCCCCACTGATTGCTTATCTGTGGATTGATATAGAAGGGTGTCCCAAGAATACTTCAGGCTATAGAAAGCAAGATACAGTACTCTATCCTATAGGAACCCACCCTTTTCCGCTGGGTCCCCTGCCTATAGTAGGACTATCCCACCCACCGCATAGCAACTGCAGATAAGCCAGTAAACTACTGTACACACAGTAGATTATAATACTAAATGTAACCGGGTTCCATCAACAAGACAACACAGCAGCTAGCAAACCCTAACAGTTTAATATAATTTAACAACAGTTAATACGAGTTACAGAAAGACAATACAAAGATGGGTAAAATAAAAAGGAATTACATAAAAAACTAATCTCACATACCTAAAGATTTTTTTCATGTATCCCTGGCAGTGTCACAAATCAGCGGGTGTGAACCTTATTAATGCAGTCTTTGGTCTGACGCCATATCGTCAAGAGATCTCTAAAAGAGGAATCCGCAGCAGGAACCTCAGAGGACATGGTGACAGGAAGAGGAGTACAAGGATGTTGTCTGTAAACAACAAAAAATGGGGAGGACCCAGTAGATTGGCTAGACTGGTGATTATAGGAAAACTCTGCTCAAGGTAGAAATCGTACCCAGTTATCTTTTTGAGATAAGACAGTGTCAGGGGTAATTTTCTAATATCTGATTGACCTGTTCTACCTGCCCGTTGGTTTAGGGGTGGTATCCAGAGGAAAAGTCTAATTCAATCTCAAGCAGCTGGCACAAAGCCCTCCAGAGCTTAGATGTAAACTGGACTCCACGATCGGAAACTATGTGTATAGATCGTCTATGCAACCAGAAAATGTGCTTTTCAAACTGTTTAGAAAGTTTTGCAGTTGAGGCCAATCCGGATAAAGGCACAAAGTGAGCCATCTTGGAGACCCGGTCCATGACCACCCAGACATCTGTACATCCGGCAGAAGATGGAAGATCTGTAAAAAAGGCAATGTGATGCCAGGGGGCGTCGGAAATAGGCAGCGGTAACAACAGACCCATTGGTTTGACACATAATCACACACATCTTTTGGAAGAGTGGGCCACCAGTAGTACTGATGGACCAGAGCCTGCTGAATGAAGTTACTGGCTGAAACAGAGTCCGAGAACGCAGGCACAGACAGGATAACTCCCTCATGAGAGTCACCGGAACTGAAAGTTTTGGAGAGGACTTTTCCTTGTCCAGAACCACCTCTCCTAGACACTGGCATTTTCCTGCTTCAGTGGACAGGTATGGGCCTTGACTCTACAATACAGAGACAGGTTCTCTGCTTTGCAGCATAAATGTTCCTGGTCAGAAAATCGGAGGCACTCTACTCTTCATATGGGGTGGACACTAGAGGAAGAACTGGCCTCTGGAGGATGAGGCCATGCGAGGTGGTCCTCTGGAGCATGCAACCTCCTTAGAATGTTCCCTGAAACGTGTATCAATTCTCGTGGCCCAGGTGATTAGATCATTCAGAGTGGATGGATGGTTGCAACCTACTAACTCATCCTTAATCCAGTCAGAAAAGCCTTCCCAGAACACCGCCTGTTGGACATCATTGTTCCATGCAAGTTCTGCAGCCATGGTATGGAACTGGATGGTGTACTGATGTAGATGCAGCAGAACTGAAGCAGTAGTGTAACTAGGCTCTTTAAAGACCTGCTGGAAGGTAGTAAGGAAAGACTGTAGGTTACTGACCTCCATGTTCCCAAATAGGATTTATCCAAGCAAGGGCCTCATCTGAAAGCAGAGACATACATGAAGGTGACCTTGGGCTGCTCAGTAGGATACTTCTGCCCATGCAACTTGAAGTGGATTAAGCACTGGTTCAGGAAGCCATGACAAATCTTTGGATCTCCACTATAGCGTGGTGGCAGAGGAAGTTACATGCCAGTGGCACTTAAATCCGGACTCATAGGTATGGCAACTGCAGACATAGCAGAGACCCTGCAGTAGCTAGAGGGGAGATGGCGGGCAGTGATATTATGCATTAACTGCATCAGGATGTCCTGTTGTTCTTTCTGACATCTCATCTCACAAAATAATTCCTGTACAACAGGCCTGGCAAGTGCCAGCTTGGGATACTGGCTGGAAATCCCTGGTTCCGTTGACCATACTGTGACGAACCAGCGGGTGTGAACCCACTATGCCACTTGACTAACCTCCTCTAAGCGAAAGCGAACCCCTCTTTCTTCGCAGTACCCCTGATGGTGGGATAGACTTTCCTGAGGGGAACACCAGGTCATTATCTCTTGAGAAGGACTGGCACACAAAGCAGCTGGTCCAGGCAGACCAGGGTGTACCAGAGTAAGGTACCAGAGGTGCAGTTATAGTCAGCAGGCTGTGTCGTAACCAGGAGCGACAGTGTAGGACCAAATGATGAGGCAGAGGCCAGGGCAGGCAGCATAGGTACAGGTCAGGCAATCTGGGTAAGCCACAGGCAAAGTAGGCAAGGATCAAACAGGTAGCAGAGTCCAGAAACATAAGCATGGGTCAGGTATACAGGAACACAAGCACAGATATCAGTAACCTTTGCAGAACACAAGGATCTTTGACGCTCAGTCACCTGGGAAGGGGGCTGGGATTGGTCACACAGTTCACATGTGCAAAAAATCTTAGATTAGAGGAAGCAATGCGCACTAGCCCTTACCGAGGGGCTACAGGAAACAAGCTAGAAGGCATGCTGTGTCCAGAGCAGAAAGGAAACTGAAGCGGATTCCAGAAGATACAGCATCTGCAGGCACAGAGTCCAGGACCATTCCTTTAGAGGGTAGAATCCTGATTAAGTTTTCACCTCCAGTAGATGAGGACATAATCCCAACTACGACTGGGCCCCCTCTTGCCCTTGGCCCCATAGCAGTCGCCTGGTCTGCCGCTATAGTAGTTATGCCCCTGATGGAGATACATCGGTAGCAGATCACCACTGCTACTTGCCCTGTAATGCAGCTGGACATGGGCAATGACAGAGGTGGCCAGGGAGGGCAGTGCTTGCCCAAGCATGGAGCCTGGGACCGCGCTGTTGAGTAGGCGAACACCAGCGGTCTTCAACCGTTGTTACATAGAGCTTGTCATTCAGGTAAATGGACTAGGCCAATGTATTAACATAGGTATATCTGGTTAGGTATATCATTATGTATCCCAAAAAATTAAAATCAAATGGTAGCATAATAAATCAATTGTTACTTAAGCAGCTACCAAACATATATAATAAATAAGTGAATTCAAACTAATCCATCTGTGAGCATATAATCAATATAGAGTATAATAACCTTATGCACTCATGAGGTCTACTAACCATGAGCCATATAACAGTACAATATAGAAGTAGAGCTCAGAACAAAATACAATGCAGCTGCTTGAGTAAACAATGAGGTCAAAGGTGGAAAGACATAAAGATCATAAATAAATGCATATACCCATGCTGGCGATGGTCCAATCTACCCTATATAGCAGACACCCTCAACGCGCATTTCGCCACAAGGTTAGCTTTGTCAGGAAACTCTGTTTCTGTAGCAGTTCTATGGGGCTTTGTTTCTTCTGGCCTCAATTATTATTTGGTATTTATTGTTATATGTAATATTTAATAAACAATATATTGTTTATTACATTAAGTATTTTCTATTCTATGGGGTTATTGACATTTCTCTATACGTTGTTAGTGTAGTTAGGCTAGACTCTTTTTTTCATGGTTATACATTGGTTGTATTGTTATATATTGAGGTGTCATCTGTT